>NC_045160.1:29940249-30010249 GCF_900700415.2 Clupea harengus | reverse complement strand
ATCATTTCGAGCATTTTTATAATCAAATTCGCTGAATTTGCGCATGTCCTATTCAAATAGACGGGAGAAAACAAGGGACGTGCGGTCAGGTTAGGCACCATGTACTGTCTATGGGAGACGGGGGAGGCAGTGCCTCACCTAGGATTGCGCAATCGCTCCAAACTGGGTCAAAACGCATTGAAAAATCATGTAGGTGAGGCACACAGTACCTCTGCCTCACTAAAGGGGGCGTGCGAGAGCGCACCTGTCGGGGGTTATGCTGGGGAAACGTTGCTCTTCTTCTACACTTCTACTTGATGGCGAAAATGGAAGATTTTATTGCTAAGCTGAAGCAGTTCTCAAAACTGGACTTTCAGTCCAAACGTGAAATGATTAATAATGGGAGACCAATGTCGGAGCTAAAAGGTATGCTTCAAGCGACGGGACAGAAGATAACTCGATCGACTTCTCACATTCAAAGCCAAATTGCTTTGAACATGTTTTGGAACCTCGAGAATAAATTTGGTTTTGAACTTACAGCGGCAGCTCTGTTGATTTCCAATTATTTCTCTTAGGATTGTTTAATGTCTATGTGAAGCCATTTAATGTCTGCAACGCCCTCCTAACGGGCCTGCCGGCTTGCGTGGTGAAACCACTACAGATGATCCAGAACGCGGCGGCGCGTCTGGTGTTCAACCAACCGAAAAGGGCACACGTCACCCCGCTACTCATCGAGCTCCACTGGCTGCCAGTAGCTGCTCGCATTAAGTTCAAGTCACTTATGCTTGCCTACAGAGTGCTTACTGGTTCTGCTCCCACCTACCTAAATGCTCTTGTAAGGGCAAATGTTACACCCAGGACGCTGCGCTCGTCTAGTGAGCGTCGTTTGGCACTGCCGTCCGTGCAAGCACGGCAATCCAGACTATTTTCATTTGTAGTTCCACGTTGGTGGAACGAACTGCCTAGTACTACCAGAGCAGGGGCGTCCCTCTCTACCTTCAAGAAGCTTTTGAAGACCCAACTCTTCAGAGAGCACCTCCCCTCCTAACTGGCACCTGACTAGCGCTTAACTTGCACTTCAGCAGTTACATTCCTGCACTTCTTTTTCCTCTTTTCTAGGTTGTTGTTTTTCTAATTCTCATGTAAAGTAGTATTTATTGTTACACCATGCTTTTTTATTGCTCTTAGCTTGACTGTTCTCTCCCTTGTACGTCGCTTTGGACAAAAGCGTCTGCTAAATGACTAAATGTAAATGTAAATGTAATTTAACATCACACAAAAATGCTTTTTATTGGTGAGCTGATTTTGAGAAATTAAACTTAAATTGTAGGTAAGTTGTGTTTCCTGGTTGCAATGGTTATCCAGTTGCTACGTTAGCTAATAAGCTAGCTAAGGACGCCTAATAACCTTACGAGTTAATCGGAAGAGTTCAATTTGCATGAAATGATAGCTGGTTATCTAGCTGATGTTATAGTCTCCTCGATTTAACTCTTAAAATTATAATGGGAAAAGGTAGAAACCCTCAGGGTGCTTGTGCAACTTCGTAGGAAAGAGTTCATATTCATGAGTGCATAATATTTACACGAGTTCATCACAAGCTAGCAGCTGCCTACTGTATGTACCTTACCTATGTGTGTGTAAAGAATGCTGATATGAAAAACAACCAGTAGTCAATGTGCAAGCTGCCAATTGAATGGTGATCTTAGATACTCTATTGGGTTTATGTATTTGTAAATTTGACTCTGAAAGAGTGCCTCACCAGCCACGAACCTCACCAAACGTCACTGGTGTGTATGTGGTGTGTGTCTTAGGTGAATGTGTTATATTTGTATTTGTAAATAAAACTTTGTGTGTGTGTGTGTGTATGTGGTGTGTGTCTTAGGTGAATGTGTTATATTTGTATTTGTAAATAAAACTTTGTGTGTGTGTGTGTGTATGTGGTGTGTGTCTTAGGTGAATGTGTTATATTTGTATTTGTAAATAAAACTTTGTGTGTGTGTGTGTGTATGTGGTGTGTGTCTTAGGTGAATGTGTTATATTTATATTTGTAAATAAAACTTTGTGTGTGTGTGTGTCTTAGGTGAATGTGTTATATTTATATTTGTAAATAAAACTTTGTGTGTGTGTGTGTTTGTGTTTTATGAGCAGGCAGCACATTTTCCACACAAACTTAATGCAGGCAACATTTCTATTTGGAGTTCATGGTCAGACGTCACTCGCAGTAATGCAGCTGATTCAGTGGCTCTTACTGCCATCTAGTGGCTATTATATGCCATAACTACTACGAAAGGTGATGGGGGGGGAAAAAAACTGTTCTATCATTAGTCAAAGTCAAGTCAAAGTAGCTTTATTGTCAATTACTTTGCATGTTAAGACATACAAAGGAATCGAAAAAACGTTTCCCACTCTCCCACGGTGAAACATATAAAGTGCACACGCACAACAACAGATAAGACAAGACATGTCCAACATATAGATATACATATAGATATAGTTATAAACATACAGATACATGTTGCTATAGTTATAGCCTATTAGTAAATTATAATTACAGCCTATTGTCTGAGGTATTAACATGTAAAGCGCTTTGAGTGCTCTATGAGTAGAAAAGCGCTATATAGATGCAGTTAATGTACCTACTGGTTTCACAACAGAGGGCCGGTGAATCCTGGAGGAAACAGGGACAGATCATAAAGGCAAAGAACAACAGCAAGTAATACCTTGGTTAAATATATTTCGATGTACTTCAACTTCAGTTGTGTGGAACAAACTTCATCCCTGACCGCTCAAAAAGCATCACGCATGAAGGTAAAGTCTCGATAAAACTGCGTGTGCTATCGCCAGTATTTTAGACTAAATAAATGTTTTGTGTCTTTGAATATTAGGTTATTTTTGATAGAATACTACTAGTATAGGCCTAATAATCCTACTACGCATGTGATTAAGCCATTACAAGTGTGTGCCTTTGTAACGGAGTTGAAAATGTAGTATAACAATAATTGAGCAGGTTTAGTCAGTGTTGGTGTTTTAGAGCAACCGTTGGAGATGTGGAGTACTGCAGGTCTGCAGGTTATGTTCATGTGGTGTTGTCATATCTAGACAGAAGCGGTATACATGCTTGTCTACGGGTTGGTCTACTGTGCAAAATGCCCCTCACAATTCATAAACTTTCCCATTTTACGTTTATTTATATTTTTCACCCGATTTTTCTAGACACACTGATTAGCTGTAAAGTTCGCTTGGAACTTTTCATGCATCTAATGTATCGCTTAGTTTGACACCTATTGAATGTCCTGAATATTTTAACTTTCATTATGAATATCTTTATAGAGTGCTGATGTATAGCCTAATGTGCTGATATGTACCAACAGGAAGTATTTAGATGTTCATCTTATCTGTTGCAGAACCCTAATTAGCTTAATCGTTCTATGCACATATTCTACATAAACATTCCATTCCCCACGTTCCACCTAGCTACCAGTACTGCCGTATTGAAACAGGTATTTTATAATATTTTATTTTACCTGAGCAGATCCTGCGTGCATCAACCCTTTTCTGGTGACATTTTTGTATTAGTCTGTCATTCAGGTATGTTGCCCCAAAACTAAAATGTGTAGGTTATATGTGCATTGTTATTGAGATTATGTGTGTACTGGTGGATGTTGCTGTGATTTACTTGTATTGAAAATGGTTGTTATAGAGAAAAAACCGGTTGTAATGTGGGCACCTCCGTGGGAGCCGACAGGCTACCTTAATCAGCCCTTTTGGAAGTGGGAAGTTAATAAAAGACATGAGGACGATAAAGAGTTTCTCTGGACAGTGCACGGCAGACGTGAGCTGAAGAGAGTTTTGCCCACGCTCGTTGGCTAGTTGTCGTTAGTTTGTGCTGTAAGTAGGCTCGTTACGAGTCGAAGCCGTGAAAACGTTCATTCACACGGATCGGCTTAATGCCGTTCGTTCACTGTAAGTAGTCTCGCCATTTATTATATAATGTAATAAATGGACATATTATTTTTTATACACCCGCCTCTGTAAAACCCTTAAAGAACTCTGTGACGGGGAGTAGGAAGGCTTTCAATGATGAGGTATATCTTAGGCATTTCTGTTCATATTGTAAAGAAAAAGAGACAGAAGCGTGCATCGACCCTTTTCTGGTGACATTTATGTATTTGTCTGTCATTCTGGAATAAGAGTGAAAGCACCGCAGTGTCCAACAGTCCTTTGCCTGACTGCCGTTACACCTAAACAATGAGCTTATAATGTGAAATCCAGCATTTACTAGCACGTCTAATTGAGGTGTAGCCTACTCCACTTTCACTTACGCCTGTGTTAATGCAGCCTATTCAATACAATCTATTAAACACACATAATATGAGCTTCATTTTCACAACCAACCATAACTCTAACCAGTGACGTGCGGTGATGTCAGTAACAGGGTAGGCACTGAGTTATGAAAGCCAGATTACCTAATTTATTGTTTAGGCTAATAGGCTACATCAAAACAGTACGCATAAGCACGGCACACACGCAGGGTCGATATCAAGAAATTTCCAATCAGGATGACACATCATCGCACACACACGCACGCAAGCACACACACCAGTTAATGTCCAGCATCAGAATGCAACCATCTTTATCCTTAATTATTGCACAGCGGAAATTATGTTTGTCAGTCAGCAACAATGATAACACATACTGCTCAATTGAATATGAAGGCAAATGGCTTGCAGTCGGCATTAATTCAACCACACTTATCAATTCAAAATTAAGCCCAAAATAGTTTCTGACTCACCAATCGGTATATTATTTGTACATAAGATCCATCCGCCGCTCTTTCCTCGTGAAGACGTCGATCACAGCGTTGTAAAACTCCTCTTTAAGGGCCTTCAGTTTGCATAGTCTCTGGCTCTCAATTGATAGAATAGCAAGGGCTGAAAGACGCAGTAGTTCATGTAAGGTTGGCGTAGGCCTCCCTCTTGCTAGTAACTCATGTTTTCCATTAAAATCGAGCTTGGAGAAATTTCTCAGTTCTATGAATTGGGCAGATACCGCTGCTGTCATTTTGACTTTGAATTTCGCGGGGATTACGTTTAGCTGGTGTAATGACGTCAGCTGCGCAAATGTCCAGCAATATCTCGATTTTAATTGGTCCATGTTTGATACGTAACGTAGATGATTACTGGCGTAACATATTTATGAGCAAAGGCACAGCAGAGTTGTGCTTTTCGACGTACATGTTAAAGAATACAGGATCGAAGTGCGCATGCGTTTTTCATTGTCGTCCGCAATGAATGGACAGTAAAAGCACTGCTTATTCTACCATTTCTTTGGATTTGATTATGCGTAACTGCTAAATTTGTCATCGTAACGTCTAAACAATTGGAATAACACACATATTGCATATATAAATCACGAGAATAATCAGTAAAAATACAAATACAAGTTTATTAAATACAATTATTTAATAAACATTTTTACGTTTGAATTTTGGCAGGGTAGGCAGTGCCTACCTTGCCTACCCTGACTGCACGTCACTGACAACAATCGCTGACAGATAAAACAAGTTGTGTTGAGTGACACTTTGAACTGTTCCGTGCACGCCATACTGGAGAAAACTCGTTCGATTGGGTGTTTGACCACATCCTCTTCTATATTTTAAACTACACGAACCAATCAGCCACATCGTCAGCCCAGACCAAAGGTCAACTAAAACTTCACTTCAGACGCTCCATTTTGTTTAGCCTGTTTGGAAGACTGTCTTTCAAAGAGACGAAGGTAAGTTGACAAAAGATCTCTAGAAGTGTAACAGACTAGTATGAGACTGGTGAAGAGTGAATGTGAAATGTATTTTATCCCCTCGGGGTTTCCGTACTTGGAAAAAGGTATTCCAGCTCTCACGTTGTGACCGGCTCACTTCTTGTCTGATAACAAAGTAAAAAAGACTGTTTTTACTTCCAAGCCTGTGTCATTCTTGTCCTATAAAGTTCTTAGTGCCAACGCTCGGTTACAGAAGCATCAGCGTGCACCATAAGGAGCAGTTTAAGTGGGTATAACAGGACTGCAATTCTTAAATATATGAAATAAATCAGTCTAAATGGTTGTGCTACAGGTAGAATGGCGGTAGGCCTACACTGCGGTTTCAGGCTCTATGAAAGGGCCATAATTAAGTTACTGCCAGGGCCGGGAAAAGGACACAAAGGGCCCTGGGGCTACACCTAATCAAAGGGTCTCAAAATGTTCCAACAATAATATATATATTTTTTGACCTATCATCATGTATTGATAGTTGCGTTTTGGGTCTGCAGCCTCATCTTGGAATTATTTGTGGACTCATTTTGGAAATACCCGAAGTAGTTTGGAAAATGATGTACATAATATAAAATATGAATCCATTGCATGACATGTAATGTATTTCTAAGCTGATTGGAAATAGAAGCAGTTTGCATACTGTAGCGATTCGCCATAGCCGACATCGCTTCACTTATCAACTCTTTCTCCGACAGCGTAATTTATTGATGGTTTGTATCATGTCTGAATGTCTCTCTGCTTGGTTAGGAAAGAGGGAACTTGTTTTATCGGCTCTTCTCATTCTGTCGCCAATTGTGATATCCGGTGTAACCAGTCCCTCCATTCAAAAGACGCGCGGTGAAGAGAGTCTGAGGGGATTCTGTGGGAATCAGAAGACGGACACAAAGCAGGTGGGTGAAATATTTCGGTTCAACAAGATACATAAGTTATTGTTAGAGACGTTTGTAGTGAGTGTCGTATAAGTCGTATAAGAATGAAACTGACGCAGTTTTGTAGGAACTAGCCGAATGATACTCTCGACCACCGTCATCTTAAGTGGAACTCGGCGTGGATATTAAGAAAATATTACATTTAGCAGTCCTGGAATTTCTAAAGCATATCCCTGGCACAGCCTATTAAAAACATCAGCCACTAAAAAAAAGCAGTCGATAGCCTACTAGAAGGCCCTCATGGTGGAATCTTGGTCAGTTTAAACAATCTGAACTTAAAATAACAGCTTAAATCATTTTGAGATTTTCATTTTCGATTTCTAGCAGGATTTCTCCAGAAATGGTTAGTCTAAAGCGCCTTGAGACAATTTTATTGTTTTGGCGCTATATAAATACAATTGAATTGAATTAAAGACAGATTATTGCATTTAATATAAGTTGAACATTATAATCTTTGGGGACATTGTAAAATGGCTTCCAGCTATTAATACTATAGGAATATGTATACAGCGTTGTGCAACAATTAAAGCAGATGTATTGTTATTAGTTCGACTTTGCGGTTGTTCAGACTGAAAGCCCACTCTGATGACACGTGCAATGACCAATCCATCAACCATGTCGGCACTTTAGTCGCCACAACATCATCATCATTTCATCATCATCATTTTCACTCCTCAGATTCAGTGACTGTTTTTACACGCTTGATTCCTGCTCCTGCACTCGTTCCTATTCTGTGTCATGATAGAGATAGCACAATGACACCATAGTATGGGACTGTGTAAGCTAGTATTATCAGTAGCCTACATACAATACAGACCAGTACACTTGAATGGAACTAGTATTATCAGTAGCCTACATACAATACAGACCAGTACACTTGAATGGAACTAGTATTATCAGTAGCCTACATACAATACAGACCGGTTAACTTGAATGGAACTAGTATTATCAGTAGCCTACATACAATACAGACCGGTTACAAGTGTGTGCCTATGTAACAGAGTTGAAAATGTAGTATAACAATAATATGAGTCTCGCAATAATTGAGCAGGTTTAGTCAGTGTTGGTGTTTTAGAGCCTCCTTTGGAGATGTGGGGTACTGCAGGTCTGCAGGTTGTGTTCATGTGGTGTTGCCATACCCAAACAGAAGCGGTATACATGCTTGTCTACAGGTTGGTCTACTGTGCAAAATGTCTCTCACAATTCATAAACTTTCACATAAGAAAATGTAGTGTATGTTCAAAACTTAGAGGTATTACATGTACTTTGTATTTAAGTATTGAAGAATAAGATCGTTTGTGCCCGCCTATAGATAAAAACCGAGCGTTTTTCACGTGAGCTTTCGAGCGCTCTCACAGTTTCTTATCCATGGCTATTCGACACACTTATCTAAAAATCACCAGGCACAGTTCGGATCATCATGTCATACTGTTCTTCTCCCTATAGAGTGTGTTTCAGCCCCAAATACAACAAGGAGTCACAGTCACCTTTATTGTATCCTTTTCCTGAAATGGAAAAGCAGACAGTCTTACCCATTCACACCAGCCGTCCCAGGGCCGTTCTTTCTTCAAGAGGTCTCGGCTTCTTGCGGATGATCTGTTTGTGTCCCGGTCTGGGGTCGTGGCTGGGATACTAAGGCAAGAAGGCCATGCTTTTCGGGGGTAGCTCAGTCCATAGGAAAGACGAAGACGCGGCTCTTGTATTTCTCTTGTCTTTATTGTCTACCCTACTACCCTAAAGAGCTCTCGAACACAAACTGCATTCGCCTTTTAAATCCCTCTCACATGCAACACGTTCTAAACCACCTCCCTTTTTCATGACACTTCTTAGCAACATATGTTCATCTCTGACCCATGTGTCACTTCCTCGCAGGCCCAGAGGCCCCTTCCTGCCCCCTCCACTATTACACAATGTACAGCACAGTGAAGTTTGCAAACTCTCTCAAAGTACACATTGTTCTGCTTTACATTCTTGTTGGTTAAGCACATTTCATATTTCACACTTTTTCAGCAAGCATATATGGATATAGGTTTGTGTAAGCATAACTCAAGCAATTTCCACACACAGTTATTTAGCATGTTTCACACCACATATTAGGAGAGCACACAGTGGTTATATCATTGCACGACATGACTCAAGCATCATTCAGAAAAGCACATATAGTATATATGTTCATCACTCATTATTAATTGCATATGGGTTGGTACGGGTTGCAGGTCCACTCTCACGAGCCATATTCATCACCCTCCTCTTGGACCGAAAAGCCGTAGCACCCCGTCCGATCAGTCCGCGCCACACAGGACCCAGGCATTCTTCAGCGCAGTCGCTTTCCAGAAGAACCCTCTTTTCCAGGATGAAAGTCCATCTCACAGCAGACACATTTTCTCTGACAGTCCAATATTTTTGTTGTAACATCTCCAACCCGCACCAGGAAAGATTCCATACACACAGGAAGGGTTTCCCCAGGGGCACCCAACAGTATATTTCCCAATGAAATCTCCATCGTGGCTTAGCGGTGGGGGAGACATATCAGCTCTCACAGCAGCCCAAAAGGCACCGCTGTCATCATGTTGAAACACTCGCACCATGGCTGGTCTTATGTCAGTTAATTCTAGGTTTTCTCTCCCACCTTACATTCATCCAAGGCACAGTATGTTCTGTACCCAATCGGACAATATAGCCGAATCAGACACAGCGGCAGTGGTAACCCGCCCGTCTTCTTCAGGTGTACTGTTCGGAATAAGTGGCAGAGGAGTGGGATCACTAGGGAAAGTAAGATTTGGTACGTTTTCTATGACAGGTGAGGTGACAATGTCTCTCACTTGGTTCACCGGCGTCATATTACGCAACACCTCTTCTACCCCTGGCTGTCCCGCCTCCAGTTCAACATTATCTAATGGTTCGCTTCCCTCTTCGGCCGCTTCTGGTATTGTTTCTAATGGCAGCGTGTCTTGTGAAAAGGAAGAATCGTCAAATATTTCGACATGTTCATTTTGTATCCAAGCTTCTCTTTCTTCACAATAAATAAATGGGTGATCCAGCTCCGATACTTAGGGTATCGGCCTCATCACCGAATTCCATATCACTACTAAACCCCATCGCTAGATCACCAGGCACAACATGCTCTGTGTCCCCGCTCTCTGAGTTCCAGCCTTCACTATCACCCCTGTTTATAACACATCCACTCGAATCAGTACAAGCACTTCCCTTTAGCTGGCATGCTAACATGCATCTCTCCCCACACGCCGGCTGGCTGGCAATTGTTGTTGTCCGGTGTGTCGCTGCTGGATCGCGTCATCACTCCAGCGTCACCTGGGAAATCGCCCCCGTTCTTTTCAGTTACCCTGTATAAAAGGGATTCCTCCGTCCAGTGTCCAACAGTGGTGGAGGAAGTACTGAAGTTTAGTACTTAAGTAAAAGTACAAGTACCCAGAAAGATCAAAGTAAAAGTAAAAGTACTACATCAACAATCCTACTTAAGTAAAAGTAAAAAGTACTTACTTTTAAATTTACTTTAAGTATTAAAAGTAAAAGTACTCACGCAATGGGTTGTCTCTCAATGTCTAGGCTGTGCCATTTTGATAAAGAAATAGCTACTGGTAATAAATGCCTCTACAGATGTCAGTACTAGTAATAATTATAAGCAACAACATTTGTTAATTGAAAAGGTTGGTGTACTTATTGTGCCTACCATCTGTAATACTGTTCACACTATATCTTACAATTCTGCAGATGACAAGTTATCTACCAGGGATTATTTGCAAAGTTAATACCATTAAGCCAAACCAATAAAGACACCATGTGATATCTTTAAATCTTTTATTTAATTGTAAACGTGTAAAAAAGGGAAACATGGAACATGAAAAACAAATGTGACTGTAAAACTGGACAGAACAAGGCACGCTAGCTTGACATAGCTAACCTACCAGCTTTATCTTACCACTACGTTAAATATATAATGAAGGTCCAATCATGTTTTTTTGATGCTATTGCTGTATGTCAACATGCATTTCGCTAGATAACATTATAATATCATGTCAGTAAACGAATTAAATATATATATCAATATTCAAAAGTCAGGGACATTAACTTAGCATAGCAATCACTCTGCTTACCTCGATATGCTACTTTAAATTTGAGGGCGAATTATTGAAGGCTAGCAACTCCTTTTTTTGAGGGAGACAGGAAACTCATTGAAACCTCCAGGAGTCATTCTTGGGGCCTTTGAACTCGAACATATCTTTTAAATAGGGCCAAGGGTGGCTCATATCAGAGGGCTCAGTTCAGGCCGACTCTGGATCCATGTTGAATAGACAGTAGTCAGGCTGAATGTTCAACTATAACAGGCAAAGCTACCGCTAGTGCTGCTGCCAAACGCGCACTCTGATATCATTGGAGTTGATAGAGCCACCTGATTGGTTTAAACTTCCAAAACAGCAATGCAATCCATAGTTTTGTGTAGGCAACATTTTGGCGAAACTATGTTCATAAAATGTAACGAGTAACAGCACATATTGTAGAAATGTAGCGGAGTAAAAGTATAGATAATAGCTAAAAAATGTAATGGAGTAAAAGTAAAAAGTATGCACTATTATTTTTACTTAAGTAAAGTACAGATACGTAAAAATTTACTTAAGTAAAGTAACGAAGTAAAAATACTTTGTTACATTCCACCACTGGTGTCCAATCATATAATCAACACTTCGTGGCCATTACCGAGCATTCACACGCTTCCGTTGGAATGCGTTGATCCGTCAGGGTTGACGGATCTCCATTCACTTTGAAAGGGGTGACGTCATCCTTTGCCGAACTGAATTATGACTCCGTTGGGTTCCCGTGCGTTGCGTTTCATGCTTTGCTTGCAGCAAGAGTTGAAGAATGTTCAACTTTTCGAGAGGCAATGCATGCGTCAGCCAATCAAATTGCCTTTCATGCATAACTGACAGCACAGGCGCTAGCCAATCAGATCCCGTATAGACCTAATCAGAATGTTTGTAAACAAAGGTTGCCAAGGTACTTCCGGGTGGCTAACTGTCATCCTGTCAACAGTTGTTAGTATAGTAGCATAGTAGTTTATAGTTGTTCTGCCTCTAGGCATTTAATTTGAATTGTCGAATTTGTAAAAATTTCAGTTTCATCCAGACTTTGATTTTGACGTTGTAATTTTGAGCCGTGCAGGAAGTAGGCAGGTAAAATTGTTCAGAATAATGTAGAAACGGCAGGCTGACGGTCATTACACCGGAGAGATTCCTTATTACAGGTTGATTCCCCAGCAGAGGCATCGCTGTATCTTGTTATAACTAAGTTCATTTCATTGTTTAAAAACGTAGTTATAATGCTAAAAAAGGCAATGTTAAAACGTGGATGCTATTAGGAAATGTTAACAGTTAGCTTAACATATGCTTTCTTTACTTCATGGAACTAGGTGACTTGGCTAATTGCAACATTTAGCTTTTTGTGTTCTAGTTTACTCTCTCACCCTTTGATCACTTGAATTTATTGTCGTGGATTCAGTACAATTTGAAGAATAAATCTGCAAACAAGAATACAAGACATTCTTCATCTTTATGAATATAAGAGAGTTTAGCTCGCTGTCTAGTTGAAGTTATCACACCTCAACGAGGACAGTACAATACGTTTACCGGGCGGTCTCGTTGCATCTAACGGTACCAAACTGTGGACTGGCTGGCAACCAACCACTCATGACCGGATTTGCGGAAGACATTTTCTCACAGGTCATTTATAAAACGTTTTTGTTGGGTTGCTGTTGGGTAGCATAACGGAAGCATAACGTTGGGTAGCATATCGTGCAAGCTTGCTAGCGTGAGAATGCTAGTCCCTTTGTTATAAATAAACAAACCACACACAGTGGCGTGATCTGGCTTGGCTATGATACGGTTACTTAATCTTTTTTTTATAATGCAGGTCGGCCAAACCCTGATGCTGATCACACTGATTTTGCCCAATCACAACACCTTGGACCTGAGTTAGCTAACTCCAGTCCAACCACATCTGCTAAGAGAGCACAAACCCTCAAAACTGCTCATCTACAATACAATGACAAAGTTTTCAATACTGTCAATAAGATAGATAGATATGTACTTTATTAATATCTGTATGGAAACATTCTTGTGTCCAGACAGATAGCTGGAAAGCTACAAACAGTCCTGAAAATTGTTCATCGTTAAGTTGGATATTGTAGCGATCTCAGTCACTACGAGTTTGATACAATAAACCGTTACAATATGACCGTTACTCGCTAACAAATATCAACAGCAACGACATCGGGAACGTCTCTTTTTTCAGTTCACAAGATCATACTCATAAAACGTGTTGTTATCATATTCACAATTATGAATAAATGTGTTTGTAGCATGGTTAAATTACATGGAAAATCCTGTTGGTTTGTTAAGGTTTACTATGGGCAGGGGCGACGTTAGCCACCCGGAAGTAAGTTATTTGTTGTTGTGACGTCACGTTGAATTGTCGTATATTCTCACGTCTAGTAAGCGGCAAGCTCAAAAAAAAAAAGATGGCGACCAAACTCCGTAGACGGTCGTATTTGTACCCAAAAGTTGTTTGTTTGACTTTTTTTTGCTTAGATTTTTTAAAAGTTACCGAGAAATATACACTGTACAATGTAAAAACCTCTTTATTGTAACTGAAAAATACGTCTGATAGGATTTGCGAGGTGTGTGAGCACACTACCTAATGTTAGCATGCTACTGCTTACAAGGTAAGCAGCTTGCTAGTGGCGTGATTGGTTTGTTGACCTGTCAATCTCACTATAACGTCTCTGGTATCAACAGAACCCCATGCGCCAGACTCCTCCTCCGCCATACGTTGGCGCAACGCATTCCAACGGAAGCGTGTGAATGCTCTGTCAGTCCATCAGTTCATTAGTTCACAATTATTGCCACAACGTTCTCCCCCTGCACACTGGTTACAGCACAACACACAATTATACAACCACATGATTACACACATCAATAAACAATGATAATTTCCCAGACCGAAATGTGACACCTGTTTTAATGCAGCCTATTCAATACAATCTGTATGTAATAATATGAGCTTCATTTTCACAACCAACTTAAATAACAATCACTTGCAGATAAAACAAGTTGCGTTGAGTGACACTTTTGAACTGTTCCGTGCACCGCCATACTGGAGAAAACTCGTTGGATTCGGTTTTTAGACCACATCCTCTTTGATATTTTAAACGAGACGAACCAAGCAGCTACATCCTCTGCCCAGACCAAAGTGAATCTAAAAGTGAATGTAAAACTTCACTTTAGACGCACCATTTTGTTTAGCCTATTTGGAAGACTGCCTTTCAACGACAAACATACGAAGGTAAGTTGACGAAAGATCTCCAAAAGCATCAGCTTGTCTTTAAGTGGGTATAACAGAACAGCAATTCTAAAATGTACGAAATAAATCAATCAATTTAGTTTGGCGTTTAAATGGTTGTGCTACAGTTAAAATGGGGGTAGGGCTGCGGTTTCAGAAAACATTTAGCCGTAGCCTACATCTCCGCTTCATTTATCAACTCCTTTTCCGACAGGGTAATTTATTGAAGGTTTGTGTCATCTGAATGTCTCTCTGCTTGGTTAGTAAATAGGTAACTTGTTTTGTCGGCTCTTTTTCTCTTTTTCAACAGTGACCAGTGTAACTAGCGCCTCAATTTTAAAGACGCGCTGAGGGGACTCTTTGGGAATTAGAAGACGGACTCAAAGCAGGTGGGTGAAATATGTCGGTTAAAAAAGAAACATAAGTTATTGTTAGAGACGTTTGTAGTGAGTGTTGTATATGGGTAAGAATGAAACTGACGCAGATTGGTAGGAGGTAGGATAGCCGAATGATACTCTCGACCACCGTCATCTTTAGCGGAACTCGGATATTAAGAAAATATTATTACATTTAGCAATTCTTGGACTTTCTCAAGCATATCCTTGGCACAGCCTATTAAAAACATCAGCCACTAAACAGAAGTAGTTCATAGCAGTATACCGGTATATATACAGTATACAGTATTGTGCAAAGATTTAGGCTCATTTTAAACAATGCTGTAAAATTGTCACGCTTTCAAAATGAAAATGGTTTCTATTTATTAATTAACAACATATGAAGTGCAGCAAACCGAAATGCATGACTGATTTAACAATAAAAGCAACATTATGTAACAATTTTAGATAACCTTAAACAAGTGCCATTAGCATGAAATTACCTCTCTCTGTCTCCCTCCCTCCCTCTCTCTCTCTCTCTCTCTCTCTCTCTCTCTCTCTCTCTCTCTCTCTCTCTCTCCTTTAACGAGAAAGTAACTGGTGTGGTATATTCCGACCCGACTGTAACCCATTTAACGGGATGATACGGAGCGCAAACCTCCGTGAGAGGTGTGAAACACGCAAGGGGTTAATATGAAGGGAATATAAACTGGTGTTAATATGTGTGAATATAAACTGGTGTTAATATGAACTCGTGTCAGTATGTGTTAATATGAACTCGTATTAATATGTGTGAATAGAACTCGTGTTTGTAATATCTGTTGTGACTGTTTGTCACACGGTGCACACCGTAGCCCAAGGTGTACGTTGAGAAATGACGTATTGACGGCAGTTGGAAAAAACCCGGTGAATAAACCAGCACGGAGTAAAGTCGGTCGTCAGCCTGAGTTTATACTAAAGTATATAAGTTAAGTTTATGTATGCCAGAGGGCAAAACATTACAGTGTTAATATGTGTGAATATGAACTAACGAATGTCCTGATTGTTTAAACTTTCATTATTAATATCTTTATATAGAGTGCTAAGGTGCTGATATAGGAAGATTGTAGATGTTCATCTTTTTCGGAACGCTAATTAGCTTACTCGTTGAATGCACACATTTTACATAAACATTCCCCACGTTCCGCTGGCTGGCTAGCTAACAGTACTGCCGTATTGAAACAGAGGTTATTTTAAATTATTTTACTTTACCAGTGCAGATAGGCCTACTGCGTGCATAGATCCTTTTCGGGTGACATTTTTGTATTTGTTTGTCATTCAGGTATATTGCTCCAAACTCAAACTCAAATGTGTAGGTTTTATGTGCATTGTTATCGAGATGATGTGTGGATGTTGCTGTGAGTAGGCTCGTTACGAGTCGAAGCAGTGAAAAAGTTCATTCACATGGATCGGCTTAATTCCGTTAGTTCACTGTAAGAAGGTGGTGTTAACCTTTCCTGCTCTGTCTGTCTCTGACCGTAGTTGGAGATTGCAGGGGAGACTGTATTCAATGCTCCAGGGCCGAAGTATTAACAGTTTATAACTTCGGGGTTAATTCCCTTTTCTTTCTCTCTGCTGCTGGTTAGCAAATCACTGCCCACTGTATTCTTTCTTGATGATTTATTCTTTGCACACTGAAATACTGTTACAGCACATACATTTGGCTCCGGTCGCTATATCTAAAACCATTTCTAAGCATCACCTCTCTTCCTCGCTCTGCCACGCCCACCCTGTACGTGCTGCTCTTAAAGGAGCCGCACCGTTTTACAACAGTAGCCTCGCTACCAGTTGAAACGGCGAAAAAGTTCATTCACACTAGCTATCGGCTTTATCTATGCGCCCCTGGTGTGATTAATGACTGGTTGGCCCTCAATATTTGAATCATGTCTTTTGTATAGCCTAATTTATAATAAATGGACATATTATTTTGTATATAGCCTACCCGCCTCTGTAAAACCTTTAAAGAACTCTGTGACAGGGAGTATGAAGGCTTTCAATGAAAGGGTATATCTCGATACATAGAGAAAAGAAGAAAACGACTGTTCTCAGATTCCTGTCAAGTATTTAACTGTTGTATTGTGTTCAGTGTGGAAGATGTTTGAGGAGAGCTCGAGCTGTATTCATCTCTGCATTTCTGTTCATATTGTAAAGAAAAAGAGGCAGAAGCGGGATGCTTGTCTACGGATCCTGCGTGCATCGACCCTTTTCTGGTGATATTTATGTATTTGTCTCATTCAGGAATAAGAGCGAAAGCACCGCAGTGTCCAACAGTCCTTTACCTGACTGCCGTTACACCTAAACAATGAGCTTATAATGTGAAATCCAGCATTTTGCATTGCAGTAGTCTAACTTATTTACTAGCACGTCTAATTGAGGTGTAGCCTACTCCACTTTCACTTACGGCTGTTTTGATGCAGCCTATTCAATACAATCTATTAAACACACATAATATGAGCTTCATTTTCACAACGAACCATAACTCTAACAATCACTTGCAGATAAAACAAGTTGCGTTGACTGACACTTTTGAACTGTTCCGTGCACCGCCATACTGGAGAAAACTCGTTGGATTCGGTTTTAGACCACATCCTCTTTGATATTTTAAACGAGACGAACCAAGCAGCTACATCCTCTGCCCAGACCAAAGTGAATCTAAAAGTGAATGTAAAACTTCACTTTAGACACACCATTTTGTTTAGCCTATTTGGAAGACTTTCAACGACAAACATACGAAGGTAAGTTGACGGAAGATCTATAAAAGCATCAGCTGGTCTTTAAGTGGGTATAACAGAACAGCAATTCTAAAATGTACGAAATAAATCAATCAATTTAGTTTGGCGTTTAAATGGTTGTGCTATGGGGGTAGGGCTGCGGTTTCAGAAAACATTTAGCCATAGCCTACATCTCCACTTCATTTATCAACTCCTTTTCCGATAGGGTAATTTATTGAAGGTTTGTGTCATCTGAATGTCTCTCTGCTTGGTTAGTAAATAGGTAACTTGTTTAACCGGCTCTTTTCCTCTTTTTCAACAGTGACCGGTGTAACTAGCGCCTCAATTTTAAAGACGCGCTGAGATGATAGGCTGAGGGGACTCTGTGGGAATTAGAAGACGGACTCAAAGCAGGTGGGTGAAATATGTCGGTTAAAAAAGAAACATAAGTTATTGTTAGAGACGTTTGTAGTGAGTGTTGTATATGGGTAAGAATCAAACTGACGCAGATTGGTACATTTAGCAATTCTTGGACTTTCTCAAGCATATCCTTGGCACAGCCTATTAAAAACATCAGCCACTTAACAGAAGTAGTTCATAGCAGTATATATATATACAGTATGCTTATGTTAACTAATTTTTATTTTATTGTATTATTATAGTTAGTTTCTAATATGTTGGCACTCTGAGATTCTTCTGAATGAAGAGTGCATTACAAATTAAATGAATTATTAGTAGTATTATAGTATATACAGTACTGTGCAAAGATTTAGGCTCATTTTAGACAATGCTGTAAAATTGTCACGCTTTCAAAATGAAAATAGTTTCTATTTATTAATTAACAACATATGAAGTGCAGCAAACCGAAATGCATGACTGATTTAACAATGAAAGCAACATTATGTAACAATTTTAGATAACCTTAAACAAGTGCCATTAGCATGAAATTACCTCTCTCTGTCTCCCTCCCTCCCTCTCTCACTCCCTTCTCTCTCTCTCTCTCTCACTTTCTCTCTCTCTCTCTATCCCTCTCTCCTGTAACGAGAAAGTAACTGGCGTGGTATATTCCCATCCGACTGTAACCCATTTAACGGGATGATACGGAGCGCAAACCTCCGTGAGAGGTGTGAAACACGCAAGGGGTTAATATGAAGGGAATATAAACTTGTGTTAATATGTGTGAATATAAACTGGTGTTAATATGAACTCGTGTTAATATGTGTGAATATTGATGAATATGGCTCATGAGAGTGGACCTGCAACCCGTACCAACCCATATGCAATTGATAATAATTGATAAACATATATACTATATGTGTTTTTCTGAATGATGCTTGAGTCATGTCTTGCAATGATATAACCACTGTGTGCTCTCCTAATATGTGGTGTGAAACATGCTAAATAACTGTGTGTGGAAATTGCTTGAGTTATGCTTACACAAACCTATATCCATATATGCTTGCTGAAAAAGTGTGAAATATGAAATATGCTTAACCAACAAGAATGTAAAGCAGAACAATGTGTACTTTGAGAGAGTTTGCAAACTTCACTGTGCTGTACATTGTGTAATAGTGGAGGGGGCAGGAAGGGGCCTCTGGGCCTGCGAGGAAGTGACACATGGGTCAGAGATGAACATATGTTGCTAAGAAGTGTCATGAAAAAGGGACGTGGTTTAGAACGTGTATGCATGTGAGAGGGATTTAAAAGGCGAATGCAGTTTGTGTTCGAGAGTCTTATTAGTCTTGCGAGTAGTCTTAGAGTCTTTTGAGCTTTGACAATAAATACAAGAGAAATACCAGAGTCCGCGTCTGCGTCTTTCCTATGGACTGAGCTACCGCCGAAAAACATGGCCTTCTTGCCTTAGTATCCCAGCCACGACCCCAGATCGGGAAACAAACAGGTCATCCGCAAGAAGCCGAGACCTCTTGAAGAAATATCGACTTTGGGACGGCTGGTGTGAATGGGTAAGACTGTCTGCTTTTCCATTTCAGGAAAAGGATACAATAAAGGTGACTGTGACTCCTTGTTGTATTTGGGGCTGAAACACACTCTATAGGGAGAAGAACAGTATGACATGATGATCCGAACTAGCCTGGTTTTTAGATAAGTGTGTCGAATAGCCATAAATATTAATTGTGAGAGCATTCGAAAGCTCACGTGAAAACACTCAGTTTCTATCTATAGGCGGACACAAATGATCTGGCGTATTAATATGTGTGAATATAACTCGTGTTAATATGTGTGAATATGAACTAACGAATGTAATATCTTTATATAGAGTGCTAAGGTGCTGATATAGGAAGATTGTAGATGTTCATCTTTTTCGGAACGCTAATTAGCTTACTCGTTATATGCACACATTTTACATAAACATTCCCCACGTTCCACTGGCTGGCTAGCTAACAGTACTGCCGTATTGAAACAGAGGTTATTTTAAATTATTTTACTTTACCAGTGCAGATAGGCCTACTGCGTGCATAGATCCTTTTCGGGTGACATTTTTGTATTTGTTTGTCATTCAGGTATATTGCTCCAAACTCAAATGTGTAGGTTTTATGTGCATTGTTATCGAGATGATGTGTGCACTGGTGGATGTTGCTGTGAGTAGGCTCGTTACGAGTCGAAGCAGTGAAAAAGTTCATTCACATGGATCGGCTTAATTCCGTTAGTTCACTGTAAGAAGGTAGTGTTAACCTTTCCTGCTCTGTCTGTCTCTGACCGTAGTTGGAGACTGCAGGGGAGACTGTATTCAATGCTCCAGGGCCGAAGTATTAACAGTTTATAACTTCGGGGTTAATTCCCTTTTCTTTCTCTCTGCTGCTGGTTAGCAAATCACTGCCCACTGTATTCTTTCTTGATGATTTATTCTTGCACACTGAAATACTGTTACAGCACATACATTTGGCTCCGGTCGCTATATCTAAAACCATTTCTAAGCATCACCTCTCTTCCTCGCTCTGCCACGCTACCCTGTACGTGCTGCTCTTAAAGGAGCCGCACCGTTTTACAACAGTAGTCTCGCTACGAGTTGAAACGGCGAAAAAGTTCACACTAGCTATCGGCTTTATCTATGCGCCCCTGGTGTGATTAATGACTGGTTGGCCCTCAATATTTGAATCATGTCTTTTGTATAGCCTAATGTATAATAAATGGACATATTATTTTGTATATAGCCTACCCGCCTCTGTAAAACCTTTAAAGAACTCTGTGACGGGGAGTATGAAGGCTTTCAATGAAAGGGTATATCTTGATACATAGAGAAAAGAAGAAAACGACTGTTCTCAGTGTGGCGTTCGTCGCCTAGACGAATAACAGGACTCAATAGTCACTGCATTTCAACAATGAATGGCTGTTTATTCAGAACATGTGTAGCATCTCTTAAGTGCAATCAAAATGGTGACGGCGCGTACATGCGCATATGGTTTATATATTGAACGTAACAATATCACGCATGACATCACATGACATCTCCCCCCTTTTTTCAAGTATGCATTACATAAACATAAACCCTCTTTGTTTTAGTCTCCTGTTAATTGTTACTATTTAAGTAAAAATCTCTTTAACACAGCAAACAAGATTTTTTTTTTCTTTTTCTTTTCTCTGAACATCTCTAACTAAGGGTGTGGGTAGACTACCACGATCCCTTGAGATGGGACAGGGTTTATTCTGCCCTCTATGTCCTTCATCTCACTAGCTCACATACCTTGGGTTTGGCTTTACAGTCCTACCAAACCTGGTGACAACTTGACCCGAGGACTTAGGGGTACTGGGGGGTTCACTGGGAATGCACTGGGTGTCGCCAAAGTCCAGTTCCGCTGGCCCCTCTAGGTCTTGTTTCTGAGGAGAATCCGTCTTCGGAGTTAAGGACGGCTCTCGACTCACCAGCTGGATGTGGCGCCGGTTTCTCCTTGGAGTGTTGCCTTGCTCTGTCTCCATAGTGAAGGTGCGTGGTGTAGCCTCCTGGCGTTTCACAGTCGCGGTGGTTGTCCAGGCCTTTTCTCCATCAATCTTCAGCCTCACTTTATCACCGATGCTAAGTGACGGAAGAGGTTTGGTGGAGTACCTGCGGTTGTAGTACCTTTCATAGCACTTCTTTGCTTTTGCATCATTTCTTTTGATGGTTTCCAGGTCGGGCCACACTGGCCGCAGGTTCTCTTTCAGGACTGGAAGTGTTGTGCGGATCTCACGTCCCATCAACAGCCTGGCAGGGCTCTCTCTTGTTGGTTCTGTTGGAGTTGAACGGTAACTCAAAAGTGCCAGGTGGGGGTCATCCTGTTTCAAGATCCATTTTGCCGTCTTCACAGCACGTTCGGCCATGCCGTTGGATTGTGGAAAATGAGGACTTGAAGTCACATGTTGGAAATCATACTCTGCTGCAAAGCATCTGAACTGTTCAGCTGTGAATTGTGGTCCGTTATCGGTCATTAACTCTTCTGGTGTTCCGTAACGTACGAAGATGCTTTTCAGTTTTTGTATGACTGTTTCTGAGTTTGTCTTTGGCAGTTCCAAGATCTCGAGCCATCTTGAAAAGTAGTCAATTACAATTAAGTACTGACGACCCTTATGCTCACACAGGTCAGCAGCTAGCTTCTGCCAAGGTAGGTCTGGCAGTGGTGTCGTGAGCAGCGGTTCTTAGTTCTGGCTTGGTCTGTGGATACAGCAGTGTTTACATGACAACACAAGCTGTTTCACGTCACTGGCTATGCCTGGCCACCACACAGCACCTCTGTAACGTTCTCTGCACTTGGTAAGGCCTAGATGGCCCTGGTGTATCTTCTGGAGCACTTCGTCTCTCATGCTTTCAGGGATCACAATCTGTTTACCACGGCGCAGCAGTCCATTGGCTTCACTAAGTGAGCCACGCTCTTTGAAGTAGGCACTTGCCTGTAACGCTACACTCTTAAGATGTTCCGGCTGTACCTGGATGTACCTGAGGACACACTGGAGCTCGCCATCTGTCTTGGTCTTGTCTTTTATCTGATTGATGACAGGCTTTCTCACCCTAAGGTCATCCTCAACTGAGTCGACGTATGCTCGCACCTCTGCTTCCAGGTCACCTGGTGGAGTGTTCGCCACAGGTTGCCTGGACAGGGCATCTGCTACTACCAGTTGTTTTCCAGGAACATATTCGGAAACTGGATTAAACTTCATTAACCTGATGAGCAGGCGCTGACAACGTAAAGGTGTGGTGTCAAGGTCTTTTGAATTGATTAGGGTTACTAAAGGCTTGTGGTCTGTAAGCAACTTGTATTTCTCGAGACCGCACAGGTACTGATAGAAACGTTCTGATGCCCACACTCCTGCGAGGCACTCCTTTTCGATCTGAGCGTACCTCTTTTCAGCGTCAGTCAGGGTGCGTGAACAGAAGGCCACTGGCTTCAGTCTTCCATCATGGCTCTGCATGAGGACTCCACCGAGCCCATAGCTGCTGGCATCAGCACTGACGACCGTTGGCTTTGCTGGGTCAAAGAACTCTAGGACCGGAGCTGACGAGATTAACTGCTTCACTTCTGTGAATGCTTGTTTTTGTTGCGGTCCCCAGCACCAGTCACGCTCAGACTTGAGCAGCTCGTTGAGCGGTTGGAGCACGGTGGACAAGTTCGACAGATATCGTCCGATGTAGTTCACCATCCCCAGCAGCCGTCTCAACTCACTGATGTTTTGGGGCGGATCCATTGCCACAATGGCCTTGACCCTCTCTGGGCTTGGTGCAATGCCGTCTTTGGTCACCACTTGCCCTAGGAAGTCCAATTCTGGCTTGTTGAACCAACATTTCTCCTTATTTAACCTTAGACCTGAGGCCTGTATGGTCTCCATGACCCGCTTGAGTCTCTGGTCGTGAATTTCTTGTGTTTCACCAAACACCAAAATGTCGTCCATGTAGACAACTGTCCCGTCGTGCCCCTGCAGTAGCTCAGACATCTTTCGTTGGAAGATTTCGGGCGCTGACGTGATGCCAAAGGGTAACCTTTTGAAGCAGTATCTGCCCAGCGGTGTGATGAAGGTGGTCAGACGTGCACTGTCTTCTTTTAGAGGGATTTGCCAAAATCCACTCTCGGCATCCAGGCTGGAGAACACTGTACTCTTGGCTAACTTGGGAAGTATATCGTCCAACGTAGGTAAGATGAACTTCTCTCGTTTCACATTCTCATTAAGTCTTTTTAAGTCCACACAGATTCTTATTTTTCCATTCTTTTTAATCACTGGCACCATAGGAGCACACCATTCAGTTGGTTCGGTTATTTTCTCTATTATGCCCATTGACTCCATTCTTTTCAGTTCCTCCTCTACTTTGGAGAGTAAGGGAATAGGAACCCGTCTTGGTACGGCTACACTGTACGGCTCTGCATCATCTTTTAAGGTGATTTTCACCGGATCCCCTTTGAGTGTGCCCAGACCACTGAATGAGCTGACTTCATCCAAGCGCTTAATTAAGCCTAGCTTAGTAGCCACAGTTCGGCTAAGGAGGTTTTCTCCACTGGTTTTCACAACCACTACACGGAAACAGCAGTTTCGTAGCTGTCCATTGACATGGGCTTTAATTTTGGCTAAAAACTGCCCCCTTGTGGCCACAAGTTTTTCACCTCTACGAGTTTGGGCTTTTCCTTTAATGTTTCATATGTGGTTTCAGACATCACTGATGCATCCGCACCGGAGTCAATCTTGAACGAGACTGGTGTGTGTGCTACAGTCAGAGTAGTGCGCCACGGTGGCACATCCTCAGCTAACAATGAATGCATCATGCTTTGCTCCTGTTGCACTGAACCTAAGAACATGCATTCTTCCACATTAGCCTCAGTTATTTCATGTACAGATGCTTTTGAGTGGCACACGGCAGCGTAGTGTCCTACTTTGTTACACTTTAGACACTTTTTCCCTTTTGCAGGACATTCTTCGCCATCGTCATGATTACGGCCACATCTTGTGCATGTTCCTTTTCTATTCTTTATAAATGTCTTTCCTGAGTAGCCAGTTCTTTTGTATTCTTTCTTTTTAACTGACTTTATGTTGTCCACGTGCTGTGCATGTTTCTCTCCTTCAGTGTTCTGAGATTTTATTAACTCGCAGTGTCTCGCCATTTCAATTGCTGTGCGCAATGTGAGATCACTTTTCATTTGAAGTTTTTGTGACACTTGTTTATCACGAATTCCAATCACTATGCGATCCCGCATCTGTTCATCTTTCTGTGCTCCAAAAACACAGTTTTCAGCTAACTTATAAAGCTGCCTGACGAATGCTTCCACACTTTCCCCGGGAAGTTGGGCTCGTGAATGGAACTTTGCACGTTCATAGATAACGTTGCGCTTCGGGATGAAATGTTCATCAAACTTGGCCATTACTACGTTGTATTTGTCGCTATCACCTACTGCTGTGAACGTGAATGACTTGAATATGTGCTCAGCCTCTGCTCCCATTGAATATATCAAGGCATTTACCTGTACCACTTCGTCATCCTCCGCGAGCAATGATGCAACTCGGTATCTGGCAAACCTTTGCTTCCAGTCCGGCCACGCTTCGGGCTTGTGAAAGTCGAACTGCTCAGGCGGGGAAAACTTGGCCAAAGCCATGGCGATGCACACTTCAGTACCAACAAAATCACGTCTTCACACACTTTTCTTCTGACACCATGTGGCGTTCGTCGCCTAGACGAATAACAGGACTCAATAGTCACTGCATTTCAACAATGAATGGCTGTTTATTCAGAACATGTGTAGCATCTCTTAAGTGCAATCAAAATGGTGACGGCGCGTACATGCGCATATGGTTTATATATTGAACGTAACAATATCACGCATGACATCACATGACACTCAGATTCCTGTCAAGTATTTAACTGTTGTATTGTGTTCAGTGTGGAAGATGGTAGAGGAGAGCTCGAGCTGTATTCATCTCTGCATTTCTGTTCATATTGTAAAGAAAAAGAGACAGAAGCGGGATGCTTGTTTACGGATCCTGCGCGCATCGACCCTTTTCTGGTGACATTTATGTATTTGTCTGATTCAGGAATAAGAGCGAAAGCACCGCAGTGTCCAACAGTCCTTTGCCTGACTGCCGTTACACCTAAACAATGAGCTTATAATGTGAAATCAATCGTTTTGCATTGCAGTAGTCTAGCCTATTTACTAGCACGTCTAATTGAGGTGTAGCCTACTCCACTTTCACCTGTTTTAATGCAGCCTATTCAATAAAATCTATATGTAATAACATGAGCTTCATTTTCACAACCAACCATAACTCTAACAATAACTTGCATATAACAAGTTGCGTTGACTGACACTTTTGAACTGTTCTGTGCATCGTCATAAAAACTCGTTTGATTCGGTTTTAGACCACATCCTCTTTCACATCCTCTTTGATATTTTAAACGAGACGAACCAAGCAGCTACACCCTCTGCCCAGACCCAAGTGAATCTAAAACTTCACTTTAGACGCACCGTTTTGTTTAACCAATTTGGAAGACTGCCTTTCAACGACAAAGAGACGAAGGTAAGTTGACGAAAGATCTCTAAACGCATCAGCGTGTACCCCAAGGAGCAGACTGAGGGCCGAAACACACCAAACGCGTTTTTAAAAACGGGACTCTAGCAAATGCATTGTTTCCTATGGTACGGCGCGCCTTGCGTGTGCGCCTTTTCTCCGCCACGCGTTGCGTCTTTCTGGCGTTTTTTAGATCCGCTTAAAAGTTGAACTATTCTCAACTTTCCAGCGCAAGGCGCGGAGGCGCACCGCTCATCAATGTCACACTCGGCCCAGGCAGGTTGCGCACGCAGCTCCGCTTCCTAGGCGCCGGGCAAAACAGCCTGGTGATCCTGCGAATGTTTTGCCCGCCGCACTTTGCCAAGGCGTTTTTGAAGCGTCTGCCGTTTTAAAAACGCGTTTGGTGTGTTTCAGCCCTATGTGGGTATAACAGGACTGCCATTCTTAAATATACGAACTAAATCAGTCTAACTTCGCGTCTAAATGGTTGTGCTACAGTTGAAATGGGGGTAGGGCTACACTGCGGTTTCAGAAAACATTCAGCCATAGCCTACATCTCAGCTTCATTTATCAACTCGTTTTCCGACAGGGTAATTTATTGATGGTTTGTATGATGTTGGAAGGTCTCTGCTTGGTTAGGAAGGAGGAAACTTGTTTAACTTGTCTTCTTCTCGTAGTCTGTCACCAGTGGTGATATCCGGTGTAACCAGCGCCTCCATTTCAAGGACGCGCGGTGAAGAGAGGCTGAGGGGATTCTGTGGGAATCAGAAGACGGACACAAAGCAGGTGGGTGAAATACTTCAGTTCAACAAGATACATAAGTTATTGTTAGAGATGTTTGTAGTGAGTGTTGTATATGGGTAAGAATGAAACTGACGCAGCTTTGTAGGAAGTAGGAAGCCGAATGATACTGTCAACGTCATCTTTTGCGTAACTCAGCGTGGATATTAAGAAAATAGCATTACATTTAGCAATTCCTGGAATTTCTAAAGCATATCCTTGGCACAGCCTATTCAAAATATCAGCCACTAAACAGAAGTAGTTAATAGCCTACTAAAAGGTTCTGATGGTGAAAACTTGATTTCTAGCAGAATTTCTCCAAAAGATTTAACCATTAAAGCAACATTATGTAACAATTTTGTGCCCCTGCCACACCACGCTTTGTACGCCTGGTATTGCACTTTGTAACTTTTGTGGACAGGGTGCGACACCTCTCGCGAGAACTACCTAATGCTTTATTACCTCACACAACAACAAGACCCTTCTGCTAGAAGAAGAAGAAGCTAGCACAGAATTCACTGTGTGAACATCATGGCAGAAACTACAAAGAAAACAAGGAAGATGTTGTCAGAGAATTGAGAGTGAGGAATGTTTTCAAAGAGAGAGCGAGTTTAATCCACACATGCAGGTGATCCAGTCTAACTGTCATATTGCCTTGGCTGTGTCACTCCTATTGGCCTCTGATTGCTCCTCCAGCAGTGTATCCACAAACACCTCAGGATGTGCAGTCTCAGTGTATCCACAAACACCTCAGGATGTGCAGTCTCAGTGTATCCACAAACACCTCAGGATGTGCAGTCTCAGTGTATCCACAAACACCTCAGGATGTGCAGTCTCAGTGTATCCACAAACACCTCAGGATGTGCAGTTGTTCAGACTGAAAGCCCACTCTGATGTCATCATGGGTGTGTGCAATGACCAATCCATCAACCATGTCGGCCCCTTTAGTCGCCACAACATAATTTTCACCCTCAGATTCAGTGACTGTTTTTACACGCTTGATTCCTGCTCCTGCACTCGTTCATATTCTGTGTCATGATAGAGATAGCACAATGACACCATAGTATGGGACTGTGTAAGCTAGTATTATCAGTAGCCTACATACAATACAGACCAGTACACTTGAATATCAGTAGCATACATACAATACAGACCAGTACACTTGAATGGAACTCAGTTATTAGTGTCACATAAAATACAGACCAGTACACTTGAATGGAACTAGTATTATCAGTAGCCTACATACAATACAGACCAGTACACTTGAATGGAACTCAGTTATTAGTGTCACTTCCCAGCGCTACGGACAACTCAGCTGAACCACACGACTCTTGTGGGAAACAGATGTCAGAGAAAATATCACCAATAGTAGCCCAAAATGTTGATGATGGACAGTGTGTGTGTGTGTTTGTTTTCAGATGTGAGGATGGAGTATCCAGAGCTCTCTGATCCAGATGGGGAAGAAGAGAAGGCCAGAGCCCTTAAAGCGGGTGTGTCTACTTCTGACAGGTCAGTCTTAATGGAGGACAGTGTGTGCCAAAGATAACTTAGTATCTTAATACAATAAAAGCTGCACGTTCCTTATGTGTGGATGACATAAATGGACTCTGGTTCACAACCAAATCAATGAATGTGAATAGAGACAAGCAGAGGCAGGGGGAGGGGGGAATAATCACACTCCAGTTCATACCAGCAGAATGGACCAAATGTGAAAACAGCCTAAGACAATAGTAAGTAAGTAAGACTTTATTTACAGTGGGGAAAATAAGTATTTGAACCCCTGCCGATTTCGCAAGTTTAGCCACTTGCAAAGAAATGTGTGATCTATAATTGTAATGGTAGGTGTATTTTAACAGTGAGAAATAGAATATCAACAAACAAATCCAGAAAACTGCATTTTATAACATTTATGACTTTATTTGTATTTGATGCAGAAAATAAGTATTTGAACCCCCAAGCAAACAGCAAGAATTCTGGCTCCCAATGACCAGTTATGTGCCCAAGAAGCACACAGATTAGTCCTCATCAGGCCTAACAAGGTACACCTGATCTCAACTGGTGACGTGTATAAAAGAAACCTGTCCAAAGAATCATACTTCACACCTTCAACCTCACCACCATGGGCAAGACTAAAGAGTTGACCAAGGACGTCAGAGATAAGATTGTAGACCTGCACAAGGCTGGAATGGGTTACAAAATGGGTTACAAAACCAAGCAGCTTGGTGAGAAGCAGACAACTATTGGTGCGATTATTTGTTAATGGAAGCAACACCAAACAACTGTCAATCACTCTAGGTCTGGGGCTCCATGCAAGATATCCCCTCGTGCGGTATCGGTGATCATCCGAAAGGTGCAGAATAACCCCAGAACTACACAAGGGGAGCTTGTGAATGATCTCAAGGCAGCTGGGACCACAGTCACCAAGAAAACCATTAGCAACACACTACGCTGTAATGGTTTGAAGTACTGCAGCACTGGAAAGGTCCCCCTGCTCAAGGAAGCACATGTACAGGGCCGTCTGAAGTTTGCCAATGAACACTTAAATGATTCTAAGGAGGATTGGGAGACAGGATGTGGTCAGATGAGACCAAAATCAAGCTCTTTGGCATTAACTCGACTTGCCGCGTTTGGAGGGGGAAGAATGCTGAATATAACATCATCCCCACCGTCAAGCATGGAGGTGGAAACATTATGCTTTGGGGCTGTTTCTCTGCCAAGGGTACAGGACGACTCCACTGCATCGAGGGGACTATGGATGGGGCCATGTAACGTGGAATATTGGGCTTGAACCTCATTCCCTCATTCCCTCCCATTGAAAACGCAACCTTAAGGATTTGGAGAGGATCTGCAAAGAGGAGTGGACCAAAATCCCTCCTGAGATGTGTGTAAACCTGGTGACCAACTACAAGAAAAGTCTGACGTCTGTGCTTGCCAACAAGGGTTATTCCACCAAGTACTAAGTCATGTTTTGCTAGGGGTTCAAATACTTATTTTTTGCATCAAATGCAAATTAAGTCATAAATGTTATAAAATGCAGTTTTCTGGATTTTTTTGTTGATATTCTGTTTCTCACTGTTAAAATACACCTACTATTACAATTATAGATCACACATTTCTTTGCAAGTGGTCAAACTTGCGAAATCGGCAGGGGTTCAAATACTTATTTTCCCCACTGTATATAGCACATTTCGTACAAGAGTTGCAGTTCAAAGTGCTTTACATAAAATCAATAAAAGCAAGCAGCAAGAGCAATACATTGAGTAAAAAAATGATTAACATTGTATCAGAACCTGATGTTCCGATACTCTTCTTGGATTACTAAAATCATGATAAAAGGTATAAAAGTAATAAAAGTAATAAAACCCTTCTGCCTGGTCTTTAGCTCTGTCGGAACCATAGTGTTGCTTCATAGATTCCGCCTTACCCTGTTAAATATTTTCCCTAGTTATGTTTCCGCCCAGAGGCCACCCTTCCTTCAGAGGCCTTCTCGTCTTCTTCCACCGAGCGCGTAGCTCTCCTTTACAGGCTTAAGGAAGGTGACCAGGGGACTAGAAAATTTGTTAGGGAAATATCTGTGAGAATAACAGGAGATATATTGAAGCCACAATATGGTTTCTGACAGTGCTATGGTACCCTTAAAACTGTTTTACAGATAAATAGTAAAAATAGTGCAAGGAAAACACGAGGTGAAGGGGAATGGATAGACCTTTAAGAGACTTCTCCAGAGTTAGGTCATGAAATAGGTCTAGAAAGTTTGTGGAGGCTTCCCTACCAAGCGGATTTATCTCTCATTTACCCCGAGAGTTTGTGGAGGCTTCGAGTGGCCAAGAGGATATATCTCTCATTTACCCCACATGAAAACAACAAAATAGTGTTGGTTTGACACAGTTCCTCACACAGTCGTCCTATATCATGTTTCCTTAATTTTCCAGAAAAGTCTAAATAGCAGAAGAGAGGAAGATAAGAACACTTACATGAGGGGTTAGGAGAAGGATGGCTTGCCATGAGGTCATTGGACGTGTGCCTAGACTGTGTCCAGTAGAACTATATGAGGGACTCCCAGGTTAGGTTGACCCCTGTGTGAGGGACCCCAGAGATGGGTGAAGCACTAGTGTGTGTGAGGGACCCCAGAGATGGGTGAAGCACTAGTGTGTGTGAGGGACCCCAGAGATGGGTGAAGCACTAGTGTGTGTGAGGCACCCTGGGATGGGTGAAGCATTTGTGTGTTTACTTAAACACAATAATGTATTTTGTTCATCCGTTTCAATTTGAGCTAGAGCGCAACATAGCCAAGAGAAGATGATCCAAGATAATCATCATGAAAACCTAAAAATGAAGATGATGTGAGGGTTGAGGAGGCTGTAGAGGGGCAAAATGAAATGATGTGAGGGTTGGGGAGGCTAGAGAGGCAAAAATGGATGGTGCAACAATTTGTATTAGTTAGCTTACATTTTAATAGACAGGGTTATTTTGAAATATGCCTGCTCTCACAAAAAGAGGCACACATACAAATGAGCCAATTATTAAAAAATTAGATCTTTTTGGATTAGATAAATTGAACAAGATCACAAATTTCTGGTGTAAATGCAGTAAACTGAGCTTGTGTTTGTGTAGTATAGTGTGTGTGTGTGTGTGTGTGTGTGTGTGTGTGTGTGGTATAGTGTGTGTGTGTGTGTGGTGACCAGTGTGGTCCTTCTCCTTGTGAGAACATATTGTCAGAGGGTCATGTTGTGTTAACAGCGTCCAGCAGGGGGCGTCAGGCACAGAGTCCAGGAGGACAGACGAGACAAAGAGGGACTCTGCTGCAGAACACAGGTGAGATCATGGATGATATTCTGTCAGGCAGTCACCATTTGTCTGAAACCTGGGTCTAGTCATCTATTCTGTTCTATGTTTTATTCCCAGTGCCTTTTCTGAACTGTCTGTTAACATCCTGTAGTTATGATGTTATTTATTCTATTAATTTAATGAGTGAAATGAACTCCACTGGCAGTCAGTGTCTGCAACTTCTCTGTGCTCAAAGTGTGTGTGTGTGTGTGTGTGGTTATGTACTTGAGTGCAGCTCAAAGTGCTTTACAGATCAGCAGATCCAAGGAATAGACAATAGTAATGGGTAAACCACACAATAATACTAAACATAGATAGATCACTCAGTCCTAGGAATAGACAATAGTAATGATAAAATAGTCAGGTAGTGTATGATGAAATAGTCAGGCAGTGTATGATGAAATAGTCAGGTAGTGTATGATGAAATAGTCAGGGAGTAAGATTGTAAAAATCGGGTAAACTCCTGATGATTCCCTAGAGGCTAAAAGTGTACAAATTAGTTGGGATCCGGCCTTAATAGTCGGTCGGTCAGTGGTTGTGAATATTACTCTAGGTGCCTTAATAGTCGGTCAGTGGTTGTGAATATTACTCTAGGTGCCTTAATAGTCGGTCAGTGGTTGTGAATAGTACTCTAGGGTGCCTTAAAGGACCCATCGTATGCCCATTTTACCACAAGTTGATTGGTTCCTTGGGGTCTTAATGAAATGTCTGTAACATACTTTGGTCAAAATACCACAAGAATCATTTAAAACAGGACCCTTTTTACCCTGTCAAGGTATGACCTGTTTTGAGTGCCTGTTCCTTTAAATGTTAATGAGCCAGCTCCCCTCTCCCCCCTCCTCCATGAGATGCGCTCGCCTAGCTTTAACACCTCCCTCCACCCCAACACAAGGGAATGTTTTTTTGGATGAGAGAACTATTTCTCATAAAGACAATACATACTTCGACACAAATTCCACTCCATAGACATCCAAACGAACTATCTACTGTAGAAGTAAGCATAGATCAAATAGGCTAGCTTTGTTCACACAAAAATGCGTTGGCCACATCTTTAGCGCTTGCTGTACACCAGCTGGCTCCTACACACTACAACATGCTAATATCGCTAACTTTTACACAAAGCATATAATTTCACTGTCAGGTTATTTTGTGTCAACAATTAATCTCGAAAACCTTCAACTACCAAACTTGTTCACAGAAATCTTGTTGTTTGCGGTAGGCACTATATACCCATGCAAACGTAAATTCTCACAGGAATTACATCCAGACGAACTGCTAAGCTAGCCTATTTGATCTATGCTTACTGGAATAGCTAGATAGCAGCATGAAGCAAATGAAGCCCTCAAGATGCGCTGTGGTCGGCTGCACAGATCTGTACATAACATCCCAGCCTCAGAAGACACGAGCGAAATGGATTTAATTCATATTTAATGGTAATGTTCCGGAAAAAAATTGGCAAAAGTCTGTTGGTGTGCGCAAGCCACTTTATATTGGACTGTTTTACCAATCTGGGCCATTATAACTCTGGACTGGCAACAAGATTGACCTTGCAAGCGGGATTGGTACCATCTATTTGTCGCAGTACAGACGAGGGAATTGTAAGTATCTTTAAAAATAATTATTTTGACCGTTTAGTGTGGGCGGTTAGCGACGTTACCAATGTTGGAGAGGGGTTGGGGGGATGTTATGTGATCCCTTAGGCTAGTCATGTATGCCTTGTAAATATAAATTCAATCCATTTCGCTCTTGTGTCTTCTGAGGCTGGGACGCTATTTACAGATCTGTGCAGCAGACCACAGCGCATCTTGAGGGCTTAATTTGCTTCATGCAGCTAGCTAGCTATTACAAGTGTATCCGAGGTTTGCAAAAACGAAGTGAAGTGCTTTGGCAAATATCATATCTATAGTGCGTGTAGGGGGGGGGGCGGGGGATGAGATGGGGGGGCGGGCCAAAGCCATGTAAGAGAGACTCCCTTATCATAGTGACGAGAGAATGATAAGGAGACTCATTCGCAGTCACTCAAGCATGACGTTTCTGACCTAATAGAACCATAACAAATCGCGGGAGTTCTTTTTTTCCGGAGTTTTTGGGTCGGTAGACATCCCAGATACCCAAATTAACGTGTAGAAGCACTAAAAAAGTAGAATTTCCATAATATGTCCCCTTTAATAGTCGGTCAGTGGTTGTGAATATTACTCTAGGGTGCCTTAATAGTCGGTCAGTGGTTGTGAATATTACTCTAGGTGCCTTAATAGTCGGTCAGTGGTTGTTAATAGTACTCTAGGGTGCCTTAATAGTCGATCAGTGGTTGAAATACGCTCCTTCAAGATGCCATGGTGGATATCAAGTTTAGTTTTTCTCCATGCTCGCTCAGCTGCCGTACACAATCTCTTGAGATCATGGATAGTACTATCTACCCATGGTGATGTTTTATCATGAGGTATCATTTTGACCTTAGCTGGTGCAATGCTGTCCGTTGTGTTTCTGAAGAGAGTGCAATGCAAAGATCAAAGGAGTTTGTGAGTTCAGAACATTTTCCTTCTGCTGTGGCATCTACTGTTCTGTAAATTCTCTTTCGCTACTGGAAGCATTTAACAGAGCATCAAAAAGCACACTAATGATCAGAAACCGTAATGTCAGACACTAAAACTCTTCTGATGCTAATCCTGTGTGATTTCACAAGGTCGAGTATATCACTCAGTTGACGGGTAGCTTCAGTAACATCTTATGGTAAGTCCAGTATTAGAAAGGCCAATGACTAGCAGATTGCCCTGCGCGCATGCGCTGAGAACGGTGTTTCGTGCTCATTTCGCGAGTAGTTCAGTTAGTTGAAGAGCACCTGATGAGTGGCCGCTAGTTCGCCTGATTATCTGTCCTAGCGGTTGATGTTGCGCTAAATATCCACTGACTTTCCTTCAGGTGAGCGATTGTGCATCACTGACGAACTGTTGGGCAACAGTTGGGTTTCTTTTTTTGAATGAACGTATGCACGAATTTCATGCTGTAATAACGTTGTTGGTGTTAGCAACTGGCTGGCTAGCTCTCAGTCATTTGGAGGTGTCACTACAAGTGTATTTCTAATTAAAATTCATTGGAGGCAAACTGTTAACGATGTTCAGTTATTATGTCACACTTGTTTAATGTTCGTCCCTTTTTATTATTATTTACAACGTGAGTAAGAGGATTCCATTTCGAAACGTGATGTTACACAGCACTGTTAAATTATTCCTGCATACTAAAAAGGACACGATTGACCTGTAGATGGCAGTATAGTCACACAGGAACCACAATTGTATTGTTTGTTAGAATCATCTGTACATGTAAATGCTGAATATGTATATTCAGCGTTGGTTATGCAAACCCATGTATAATTTGTAATTGATTTCCTTTCTTTTAGACCACAAATATACAAATTGCCTCTTATCATGCTGGTTAAGCCTGGTTGAACCCTGTGCATTACTGTGCTGCCTGAATCCTTAAAGTAAACCCGTAAACAGCATTCTGACTCCAGACACACCAGGCCGACACCACCATACCAGAACCTTTACAGTCCTTTTATGCAATTTCTAGTTTGAACACCAGGTTATCTCAAATATTACAAAAAAATCCATAGCCTTTGAATCAGTACTGTTGTTACAGTGAATATTCTTATCTCTGATGAGAATGATTTGGTTCCACCTAGTGAGAATACTGGACATAAGATCAGGGAGTTCATGAAGGAACCCTGAAGATTGCTTAGGTGGTCTGTAGTGTTAAAATAACCACGTCTGATTCAGGCTTGAGAACAATGGCTAGATATTCAAAGGATGAAAATTCTTCTAAGTCAGTCTCAGTGCAACGCAATTGATTGGAGAAAATAGCAGCTATGCCACTCCCTCTTTTGTCCAGTTTTACTGTTTGAACAAACTTGTAGTTGGGAGGACAAGCTTCAACAAGAGTTGCAGTGTCATCATTCTTCAGACAGGTTTCCACTAGAAACATAAAATGTCGGAGATGCATTGAGATGCATGTGGGCCAAGCAGTCTGCTGAAAGATCCGCCCCCACGACTAAGAGTGGGGATAGGAGCGCAGATAAAGATGTCTTTGCCACGGTCTGCTAGCAGATAACCAAGACTAATTTCCCTCCGTGGGATGTAGTTTTGATGATGAAGATGGTGGTGGTGGTGGTAAGGATAACGATGATAAGGGCATGGTGGTGCTAGTGGTTAGCACTGCTATTGGTTAGTGTTGCGGCTTGGTAATGTTGTTGTCCTTAAAGATGTTCTATGATGATGTTTATCTGTAAATGTTGTTGTTTGTCTGTTGTTGATCTAGATGGACACCAGAGGAGGCAAAACTCAGATCCACTCTGAAGAGGAAGTTTCAGCATCTGATTGAGGGCGTCCTAAATCAGAGAGACACCAGACTCCTCCATAAGATCTACACCGAGCTCTACATCACAGAGGGAGGAAGAGGAGAGGTCAATGATGAACATGAGGTCAGACAGATAGAGAGAGCGTCCTGGAGGGAAGCAGCACGAGGCAGACCAATCAAATGCAGTGACCTCTTTGAACCCTTATCTGAAGGTGATAGGAGGAGAGAAGGGTGGGCTGGACAATTCAAATACATCAGAGACATCTTCAAACCCATCAGAAGAGTGCTGACAAAGGGAGTGGCTGGCATTGGAAAAACAGTCTCTGTGCAGAAGTTCATTCTAGACTGGGCTGAAGGAAAAGCCAATCAGGATGTTTACTTCATATTTCCTCTCCCCTTCAGAGAGCTGAACCTGATGAAGGAGAAAAAACTCAGTCTGGTGGAGCTTATTCAGCATTTTTTCCCTGTAATTAAAGATCCAAGGATCTTCACCGGTTCAGAGCACAGAGTCATGTTCATCTTTGATGGTCTGGATGAGTGTCGACTTCCTCTAGATTTCCGCTCCAACCCGAGGTGTTGTTATGTGACAGAGCCAGCCTCAGTGGACGTGCTGCTGACAAACCTCATCGAGGGGAATCTGCTTCCCTCTGCTCTCCTCTGGATCACCACCCGACCAGCAGCAGCCAATCAGATCCCAGCTGAGTGTTTGGACCAGGTGACAGAAATAAGGGGATTCAATGACCCAGAGAAAGAGGAGTACTTCAGGAAGAGAATCAGTGATGAGAATCTGGCTAACAGAACCATCACACACCTGAAGTCATCCAGGAGCCTCTACATCATGTGCCACATTCCAATCTTCTGCTGGATTGCCGCCATTGTTGTGGAGAGAATATTGAGTGAAACAGGGAGAGGAGAGATCCCCAGGACTCTGACTCAAATGTACACACACTTCCTGATCGTTCAGACAAGCACCAAAAAAGAAAAGTACACAGAGAGAACAGAGACAGACGAAGAGATGATTTTCAAACTGGGGAAACTGGCTTTCCAACAGCTGGAGAAGGGCAATCTGATCTTCTATGAGGAAGACCTGAGCGAGTGTGGCATTGATGTCAAAGAAGCATCAGTGTACTCAGGAGTGTGTACTCAGATCTTCAGAGAGGAGTCTGGGCTGTACCAGGGGAAGGTGTTCAGCTTTGTGCATCTGAGCATTCAGGAGTTTCTTGCAGCTTTATTTGTGTTCCTCTGCTTCAGCAACAGAGAGAGAAACATGCCTGAACAACAGCAAACATCTCAGCTCTCTGGTCTGTTCAGAGCTGCAACTCTTCATGACCTACACAAGACTGCAGTGGATCTGGCCTTAGAGAGTGAGAACGGACACCTGGACCTTTTCCTCCGCTTCCTTCTGGGCCTCTCACTGGAGTCCAATCAGAATCTCTTAAAATACCTTCTGCCCCAGACAAGAAGCCAATCACAGAGCTCAGAGCAAACAGTCCAGTGTGTCAAACAGAAGATCAGAGATCAGGAGACGTCAGGCAGAAGGATGAACCTGTTCTACTGTCTGAATGAGCTGAATCACCATGCTGTAGTGGAGGTCATTGACAGGAGCTCAGGATCTCTGTCTGTAGACGTGCTCTTACCAGGAGAGTGGAGGACTGAAAGATTGAAGTTTAAGATTCCAAAAGAGCAGCTGGATGAGTTTGACCTGCAGAAGTACATAAAGACACCAGAGGAAGATCTGACTGAACTTCTCAGTCCAGATGATGTTCTTCAGAGGCTGGTGCCAGTGGTCACATCAGCTTTGTAAGTAAACCTGTAATCTGTGACATTGTGTATGTGTTTATATGGGAGGGTGTGTGTGTGTTTGGGTGGGGGGAGGGGTTTGCTCTGATGCATGAAGTAAAGTGTGTGTGTGAGTGAATGTGTGTGTGGCATCCTATGTGAAATATGGAGTGTGTGTGTGTGTCTGTTGAACACCATGACAGATGAAATCCAAGTGTGTTTCTCACCATTTTTATGTGTGCTGGAGTAAGGTGTTTGTGTGTGTGTGTGTGGTGCACCCGTTGACGTTAGTGTATGTGTGTGTGTGTGTGTGTGTGTGTGTGTGTTGTACCCTTTGATGCTTGTGTGTGATGCACTACACTACACTACGCTGATACATCATATTACACTACACTATGCTGATACATCATATTACACTACACTACACTATGCTGATACATCATATTACACTACGCTACATCATAATCCTTTATTTACTCTCGTAACCTCATATCCAGCCACGCTGCTAACTTCTTTGTTGGAGCACATGCAGGTTGTAAAGTAGCCATATGTTGTGAACATTCATTTAAGTGATCTTTTCCTTTGCTATTTACCACCTCCTGTTGCATATATAAGATACACCATGCTATACAAAATACAGTCATTTTACTTATTTATTCACAACTAATTAGAAGGGGAAAAAAAACTACTAGAAACCCAAAATAATAATCACTGGAGCCTCCATTTATGTAGCGCTCCCTTCACTACTCTAGGAGATTAGCTAAGGGAGAATAGCTTAAAGTTCGTTTATCTACTTAATATTATGGGTCCCTGTTCCCTTCTGTGAATATAAATAAGACCCAACACAATGGCTTTATCTAGCGAATTATTATTATTATTATTATTATTATTATTATTATTATCAAATACCATATATATAATACAAACACATTTAGAAAACTGATTCCCCATACATATTCATAAACTCATAGTTGCCGACAAAAGGTCGCTTTCAAAATCAATATACACATTAGACCAAACCAAAACTAAACACGTTGACAAACAAAACATATACCCACTCCAACAAAGCTACAACTAACCTGGTAGGCGGTTAGCTTACCTGTTAACTAGCTACAATGCAATAGCCCAAACACACCCAATGTAAACCACTCTCCTAACCCCCAAACGTAGCAGGCCTGGGTCGTTGCTAGCGTGCGTTGTGGCCAAAAACTTACTGGCCACTTCACTCTATTCAGCAGCAAAAGAAAAGACGTCACTCTACCTTTGGATGGATATTCGCCGACCAGTTTCTCCGGTCAGTATGTACTGGATTCTCTCTGGTTACCGTCAGTGTCCCGTTTTGCCAACAAGCCCAATAGTCCACACAATGAACGTGAAGTCCTATGGAAAAACCGTGTCCTCGTCATACCTGGGGTTTTCTCTCTCAGGATTCCAGACTCTCCCTCGTCTCTACCAAACTGGCCTTAAATCAATTAAGGCCACCCAATCAACTCTGACATCACGATGTACTAGTTGGGGTTTGAAAGAAAACCACTGCACATTACACCAATAAACAGCAGTAATGAAAACAATAAACACACAACAGGCAAATTCATATTTTATAAAAAGTGACATATGTATTTTTTAACCCTGTTACACTTACAAAGTGAAGACCATTGTGTGTGTGAGCTGTTCATCTCTCTCTGAGTGTGTGAGCTGTGCTCAAGTGTGGTGCCTGTGTGTGTTTGTTGTGTGTGTGTGTGTGTGTGTTCTACAGTCTAATGACTGAGGTACGGTGTCTGTGTTTGGGTCAACCTGCAATGAGTGTGTGTGTATTTGTTTGTGGGTGTGTGAGATACAGTGAAATTACTGAGGTGTGTGTGTGTGTATGTTTGGGTGCCAATGAATGTGTGTGTGTGTTTGGGTCCCATTGCAATGAGTGTGTGTGTGTGATCTAGGGTAATCAGTGAGGTACTGTCTGTGTGTTTGTGTCACCCTGCAATGAGTGTGTGTGTGATACAGTGTAATGAGTGAGGAATGGGGTGTGTGTGCCTGTACTGCTCTGTATGTGTGTGTGTGTGTGTGTGTGTGTGTGTGCGTATGTGCGTGGCACACATTTTGTTTGTTGTGTTTGTGTATGCAGTGAAGTCTCTGAGTGAGAACCCTGTGATGGGTCAAGTGTGTGTGTGTCTGTGTGTGTGTGTGTATGCTTGTGTATATTCTGGTCACCCTGCAGTAAATGTGTTGGTGTGTTTGATGCAGTGTCATTTCTGAGGTACTGTGTGTGTGTGAGATACAGTGTAATGAGTAAGGAACGAGGGGTGTGTGTGCCTGCCCTGCTCTCTGTGTGTGTGTGTGTGTGTGTGTGTGTGATACAGGGTAATTACTGAGGTACTGTCTGTGTAGGTTGTGTCACCCTGCAATGAGTGTGTGTGTGTGATACAGTGTAATGAGTGAGGAACGGGGTGTGTGTGTGTGTGATCCAGGGTAATTCTTGAGGTACTGTCTGTGTAGGTTGTGTCACCCTGCAATGAGTGTGTGTGTGTGATACAGTGTAATGATTGAGGAACGGGGTGTGTGTGCCTGTACTGCTATGTGTGTGTGTGTCTGTGTTGATGAAGTATGGTGTGTGAGTGTAATAATCAGATGTGTCATTATGTTTCTCCCAGGCTGGAGGAGTGTTCCCTCACAGAGAAGAGCTGTGCTGCTTTAGCATCAGCTGCCAGATCCTGCAGTTTGAAGCAGCTGCACCTATCTCACAATGAGATTCATGATGCAGGAGTTCAACATCTCTCAGACCTCCTCAAGAATCCCCACTGCAAACTGGAAATACTAGAGTGAGTGTTAACACACAATAACAGATCTGTGTGTGTGTGTGTGTGTGTGCATGTGTGCGTGGCACACGTTTTGTTTGTTTGTGTTTGTGTATGCAGTGTCCTCTGTGGAGAGAAGTCTCTGAGTGAGAACCCTGTGATGGGTCAAATGTGTTTTTTTTTGTGTGTGTGTGTGTGTGTGTGTGTGTGTGTGTGTGTGTGTGTGTGTGGTGTCCTCTGTGGGGTGAAGTTTGAAGAATCCTGTGATTGGGGAGATACAGAGAAATTACTGAGCCACTGTTTGTGTGTGTATGTGTGTATGTTTGAGGCCCACTGCAATGAGTGTGTGTGTGTTGGTGTGTGATACAGTGTATTGCCTGAAGTACAGTGTGCGTCTGTGTGTGTTTTGGTCACCCTGCAGTGAATGTGTGCTAGTGTGTTTGATGTAGTGTAATTTCTGAGGTACAGTGTGTGTGTGGAGAACCCTGTGATGGGTCAAGTGTGTGTGTGTGTTTCAATCACCTCGCAAAGAGTGTGTGTGTGTGTGTGTGTTTGTTTGTGTGAGTGTGTGTTTGTATGAGTGTGTGTGAGAGAGTGTGTGTGTGTGTGTGTTCTGTTGTGTGTGATATAGTGTAATTAGCAAGGTACGGTGTGTGTGTGTGTGTGTGTGTGCGTATGTTTGTATTAGTTTGGGGATGGGTGAACTACTGTGTGTGTGTGTGTTAGAGAGAGATTGGCTGTCTTTGTTGGGTAAAATATGGATTATGTGAGGGAAGCAGAGGTGTAAAGTAACGAATTACATTTACTCACGTTACTGTAATTGAGTAGTTTTTTTGTGTACTTTGTAATTTTTAAGTAGTTTTTGAAATCGGTAATTTTACTTTTACTTAAGTAGATTTTGACTGAAGTATTGTACTTCGCTACATTGGAAATTACATCTGTTACTGAGTAAAAAAAAAAACATAGTTCAAGAAAGGAAACCGAAAGGCGGAAACCGAAAGGCGGGAATCGCGCACGACAATTCTCATTGCAGTGGTGGATGCTGCATAGAGTGGATGATTGAGTCGATGCAAGCCCGCCGGTGTCGAGTCACGAGAGATAGAGATGGAGAAAGATGATAGTGCGGACTACCAACAAGCTGCGGACGACCAACAAGCTGAAGCACCGAACTTTCCGCAAGTTAAAATTAAAGAAGATGAAGAAACCCCGTATCCACAACTCAGCAAGCAGTTTGCCTTCCAACCTAAAAGAGGCAAGAGCTATATAATGCTGTGTAAGCTGTGCCTGCCCCGCCAGACAGAACTTTCTGCTTGTAAAAATTAATCTTCAAATCTGCGCAAGCATGTGTTGGTAAGTACAGTATTTGTCCCTTTCCATTAGTAGTTCAGACAGCGTTATTGTTGTTTATTAGCTTTGCTACAATAAGCAAAATATGCGTGTCATGGCACTTGTAGCCTCATTTTGGCTAGCACTTGCAACCACCCTGAGTATGCTAACGTCAACTAGCTAGCTAGCTAGGCTAGCTATACACTCATGTACCCATCCTTCTGTACCCATCCGTCTGTTAACAGCCGTCATCCAATAGACTAATAATAATTCCATTCCTGTCTTCAATTCGTTTCAGTTCATAGCATTATTATGTTCAGTCTCTCATATTGTGTTAAAAACTGCAGATCAGTCATCAGCAATAAGATACACCGCATAAACTGATATTAGGCTAATCATTTGGCTGCCTCCCATGCCCTGAAACAGGAACGATATAAATGCGCACACCATCGTTGTCAGACAGTTGGACAAGTAAATGTCAATGTGTATGTCGTTATCTCGAATGTATCACGATGTGGTGGCTTTGCAACGTGCACGTCTTTCATGTTCATGCTCAGGGGTCTCTGTTAGCAAGAATTTAGGATTATGAATTGTGATGCATGTAGAAATAGAAAATAATGTTATCATTCTGTATATATACTGTAGGTCTGTCATCTCAAGTAGCTATTTATAGCTATTTCTGTGTTAAGATGCACTCTTGATGGCAGCTCAATACTTAATTGTCAGAATTGTTGTTTGTCATTCTACAGGTCTAGTCTATGTCAGACAACATCTTGACCGGATGGTAGGGGCTGAAGCAAGTTGGACAACATTCATCAGATGAAGATGATTTATTTTCCTCAATGAAGTCCAGAAGGTACAGGGGAGTTAGAAGGGAACCTAGCCTGTGTCTCAGTCAATATGGATCTGCTGAACTCCTTTCAGAATATCAAAAAACTGTCCCTGAAACTCAATACTGGCCTACCTGCCTCGGCCACCTGCGAGTGACTCTTCGGCTGTGCTGGATTGCCGTTTACTGCAAAGCGAGCCCGGATTAACTCTACACACCTTGAAAATCAGCTGCTGCTCTAACTCAACAAGAAGTTTGTAGACTAATGCTCTAAACGTGGACACAAGTAAAGTAACCAAAGTTTTAATATAGTGGGGCAGCGGCATTTTAACTTTTTTATTTTAGCTGTTATGTGGTTCATGTCTTGACATGTCCTCCCAAAAGTTCTTAAATGTTGTGTTGACAGTTTAATGTTTAATGTTTGACATGTTTAATGTCATTGCACTTATATTTCTAAAGATTTCCTTTAATTAAAAATAACTAGTTTTTGTATTGGATTTATGACCCCTTGTCCTTTTTTGCACTATATAGGAGCGGCCCCGATCAAGTTGTTGAAAGTAACTAAGTAACTTTTACTTAAAGTAAATTTTTAGATGGGTAATTTTACTTGTACTTAAGTCAAATTTCATCAAAGTAATTGTACTTTTACTTGAGTACAACATTTCAGTACTTTTTACACCTCTGGAGGGAAGCACATAGCAACGAGTTCTGAGGTACGGGGTGTGTGTGCCTGTCCTGCTGTGTGTGTGTGTTTGTGTGTGTGTGATACACTGTAATGAGTGAGGAACAGGGTGTGTGTGCCTGTCCTGCTGTGTGTGTGTGTGTGTGTGTGTGTGTGTGTGATACAGTGTAATGAGTGAGGAACGGGGTGTGTTTGCCTGTCCTGCTGTGTGTGTGTGTGTTTGTATGTTTGTGTATATTCTGGTCACCCTGCAGTGAATGTGTTCGTGTGTTTGATGCAGTGGAATTTCTGAGTTACTGTGTGTGTGTGTGTGTGTGTGATGCAGTGTAATGAGTGAGGAGTGTGTGTGTGTGTGTGTACTGCTCTGTGTGTGAATGTGTGTGTGTGTGTGTGTGTGTGTGAATTGTGTGTGTGTGTGTCTGTCTGAGGAGGTGATGTGTGTGTGTGTGCGTGTGTGTGTGTGTGTGCATGTGTGCGTGGCACACGTTTTGTTTGTTTGTGTTTGTGTGTGCAGTGTCCCCTGTGGAGTGAAGTCTCTAAAGCAGCTTCCACACTGCCCCGACAAACGCCAACATTCTCCAACTAACGCCAACATTCTCCAACAGTCGGGTCAGTGTGGGCCGGCAGTTGGTGTTAGTTGGAGAATGTTGGCGTTAGTCGGGTATTTTCGGAAGAGTTCAACATGTTCAGTCGGATCGGGTCGGATCGGGTAAAGTTGGAGAATGTCTGACCAATGTAGAGCCATTTCCAACGAACTCCAACATTCTGACAGCTCATTACCTTGACAACTAGGCTCAACTTGCTTGCATTACATCCTTGAGCTCTCTTGGATGTCGAAGTTATGATGGTTAAGTTATGATGGTTAAGGGGTCTTTAGTGTTACCTAGATTCCTATGATCTTTGCAATATAGGCCTAACTGAAATAATCAAACTCAACTATTAGTTTCCCAATACTTGCTTAAAAATATATTTTTGACAATACCAGTTTAGCTAAAATACTAGGATAATATAATATAAGGACATGTGTCCCTATGTTGTGGTTTCAGCTCTGAATTACACACAATATTTAAGTTCACATAGGCTAACTTAAGGTTGTTGGTGCAAAGTAATTTTGAAAAACTGTAATAGATTCCAATGATCCTGAAACAGGTGATGATATACTGTATAAATACCAATGTCTGTTTTAATGATAGCTGCACTAATGTACTCATGAACATACATTTGATATTCTTCATGCAGCTTTGTTATGTGCTAATAATACATAGGTTTCTTAATGTTGTTTAAATGATATTAAAAAGATTGTCTGAAAAACTATTCAACCCCTACACATTAGAAGTGGAAAAAGAGCCCCTTTAGTGTAATAATGCATTCATTCCGAATTTATGTGAGAGCGATATAAATAAAGATGCTTTTGAAAGATGACCATTAAAGCCAATTTAACCACTGAGTGTAGCAGTGTTTAGTTGTGTGAAATGAAATCAAATGTGAAAAATAGGCTGTGCAAATATTTAGGCACCCTAATCAAATTACTTGTTTTCCAAATATGTTTTGACAAGCAAACGTTAATCTAGGTATCAACCTCATCCATCTTAAAATAATTTAACACACAATTGAAAAAATAAGTAGCTAGTTGGAAAAAGTCTGAGCAGTGTGGAGCAGGCAGTTGGTTTACTGGACATTCTAAAGACAGGTACCAACTACTGCCAACAACTGCCAACTTTAGAATGTTGGCGTTAGTTGGAGAATGTTGGCGTTTGTCGGGGCAGTGTGGAAGCTTCTTAAGTGAGAACCCTGTGATGGGTCAAGTGTGTGTCTGTGTGTGTGTGTGTGTGTGTGTGTTTGTATGCTTGTGTATATTCTGGTCACCCTGCAGTGAATGTGTTGGTGTCAGAATCAGAATCAGAATCAGAATGGGATTTATTGCCAAGTAGGTTTACACCTACTTGGAATTTTTTCTGGTGTGAAGGTGCATACAGTAAACATAAAACATAAAAACATAGAAACACAATAAGTACTACACATAAGAAAAGTACTACACATAAGAACCAAAAAACACAATATATACGATACAAATATATAAACAATGAATATAAAAAAAAAGTGGAAAGTAGAGTGCAAAAAGCAAAACAGGAGTGCAATGTGGATGAGCAATGTGCAATGTAATGTGTGTTAATGTAACACAGACTTAGGGTGTGGGGGTGGGATAAGAGTCCAGGTCAGGTGGGGGTCCCGGGCCTTGTTAATAAGGCCAACTGCAGCCGGGAAGAAGCTGGTTTTGTGGCGTGAGGTTTTGGTCCTGATGGACCGCATCCTCCTGCCGGAGGGAAGAACCTCAAAGAGTTTGTGACCCGGGTGGGAGGGATCGGCCACAATCTTACCTGCCCGCCTCAGGGTCCTAGAGGCGAACAGGTCCTGAAGAGATGGAAGATTGCAGCCAATCACCTTCTCGGCAGAACGGATGATACGCTGCAGTCTGCCTTTGTCATTGGCAGTGGCAGCAGCGTACCAGACGGTGATGGAGGAGGTGAGGATGGACTCGATGATGCAGGTGTAGAAGTGCACCATCATTGCCTTTGGCAGGTTGAACTTCTCCAGCTGCCGCAGGAAGTACATCCTCTGTTGAGCTCTTTTGGTGAGGGAGCTGATGTTCAGCTCCCACTTGAGGTCCTGGGAGATGATGGTGCCCAGAAAGCAGAAGGACTCCGCAGTGTCGACTGGGGAGTCTCTCAGGGTGATGGGGGTGGGTGGGGCTGGGTTCTTTCTAAAGTCTACAACCATCTCCACTGTTTTCAGAGCATTTAGCTCCAGGTTGTTCTGGCCACACCAGGTCACCAGATGGTCAATCTCCCACCTGTAAGCGGACTCATCCCCACCAGAGATAAGCCCAATGAGGGTGGTGTCATCCGCGAACTTGAGGAGTTTGATGGACTGGTGACTGGAGGTGCAGCTGTTTGTATACAGGGAGAAGAGTAGAGGGGAAAGAACGCAGCCTTGAGGGGAGCCGGTGCTTATGGTTCTGGACTCAGAGACATACTTCCCCAGCCTCACGTGTTGCCTCCTGTCAGACAGGAAGTCTGTGATCCACTTGCAGGTGGAGTCAGGCACACTCAGCTGGGAGAGCTTGTCCTGTAGCAGAGCAGGAATGATGGTATTAAAGGCAGAGCTGAAGTCCACAAACAGGATCCTGGCGTAGGTTCCTGTGGAGTCCAGGTGCTGGAGGATAAAGTGAAGGGCCATGTTTACTGCATCGTCTACAGACCTGTTGGCTCTGTAGGCAAACTGCAGGGGGTCCAGGAGAGGGTCAGTGATGGCTTTGAGGTGAAGCAGCACAAGGCGCTCAAATGCCTTCATCACTACAGAGGTCAGGGCGATGGGTCTGTTATCATTGAGTCCAGTGATCTTAGCTTTTTTGGGGACGGGGATGATGGTGGAGGTCTTGAAGCAGGCTGGTACGTGGCATGTCTCCAGTGAGGTGTTAAAAATGTCTGTGAACACCGGAGACAGCTGATCAGCACAGTGCTGCAGGATTGTTGGAGAGACAGAGTCTGGCCCGGCCGCTTTGCGGGGGTTCTGTCTCTTGAATAGCCTGTTGACGTCCCTCTCCAGGATGGAGAGAGTCGTCACTGTGGAGGGGGAGGAGGGAGGGGGCTCTGAGGTGGGCAGTTGTGAGAAGGCGCTGGCCTTAGCTGAGGTGGGGGGGCTGCAGTTGATGGGCTGGGGGTGGAGGGTGGTGTTACGGGGGATGGTGTGAGGACTGTTCCATTGTCCATCAAAGCGACAGTAAAACTCATTCAAGTTGTTGGCCAGGCGTGAGTCGTTTGTGGAGTGGGGGGCTCTAGGCTTACAATTGGTAATCAACCTAAGCCCTTTCCAGACAGAGGCAGAGTCGTTGGCTGAGAACTGGTGTCGAAGTTTCTCAGAGTACAGTAGTTTAGCATCTCTCACCTCCTTTCTAAACCTGTATTTCGACTCTACATATCTGTCCCTGTCCCCACTCCTGAATGCTTCAGCCTTCTCCAACCTTGACTTTTTGAGTTTGACTGTAAACCAGGGTTTGTCATTGTTGTAACTCACCCTGGTGCGTGATGGAACACAGCTGTCCTCACAGAAGCTGATATAAGAAGTCACAGCCTCTGTGTACTCGTCCAAACTGTTTGAAGCAGTCCTGAACACCTCCCAGTCTGTGCAGGCCAAGCATGCCTGAAGATCCTCCACAGCCTCACTGGTCCACTGCTTTGAAGTCCTGACAACAGGTTTGCAGAGTTTAAGTTTCTGCCTGTATGCAGGAATCAAGTGGACCATGACGTGGTCCGAGAGTCCCAGTGCAGCCCGGGGGACGGCGTGGTAGGCACTGCTTACTGTGGTGTAACAGTGATCCAGAATGTTCTCCTCTCTGGTCGGGCATTTAATAAATTGTTTGTATTTGGGGAGTTCGCGGGTGAGATTTCCTTTGTTAAAGTCGCCGAGGACAATAACTAAGGAGTCCGGGTTGGTCCGCTCCACACACAGTATCTGGTCGGCGAGCATGCGTTTTGCCTCTTGCACGTTAGCCTGTGGTGGAATGTAAACACCGACCAGAATGAATGAAGCGAACTCGCGGGGGGAGTAGAAGGGTTTGCAATTAATAAAAAAATATTCCAGATTAGGAGAACAGTGCTGTTGGATCACTGTCACGTCATTGCACCAGCCACAGTTAATATAGAAGCAGATTCCTCCACCTTTCGTCTTTCCAGAGAGTTCCGTGTGACGGTCCGATCTGAGAAGTTGGAAGCCAGCCAACTGCAGCGCAGAGTCCGGTATCGAACCACACAGCCACGTCTCCGTGAAGCACAGAATGGAAGATGAGGAGAAGTCTCTGTTCTTACCAACTAGTAGCTGGAGTTCGTCCAGCTTGTTGCACAGTGAACGCACGTTGGAGAGGAATATTCCTGGTAGCGGTGTGCGAAGTCCCCGCCGGCGGAGACGCACAAGCGCACCAGCGCGTTTACCTCTCCTCCGTCACTGTATGTACGACGGTGAGGGCACCTTTGACCAGAATGTCCAAAATGTCGACAGATGAGGCAATGAAAGTCGGAAATAAGTTATCAGGAGTTATGACCCTGATGTTCATGAGCATTTCTCTGGTGAAAAAGCTCCCGGTTTTTAGGCAGAATACTGAATTAACTAACAAAACAAGACAAAACATCGCGCACCAACACACCGAAGCAGCCGTCCATGGCGCCATCAGGGGTGTTTGATGCAGTGGCATTTCTGAGTTACTGTGTGTGTGTGTGTGTGTGTGTGATGCAGTGTAATGAGTGAGGAACGGGGTGTGTGTGTGTGTGTACTGCTCTCTCAGAATCAGAATCAGAATCAGGTTTTATTGGCCAAGTAAGTTTGCACAAACAAGGAATTTGACTAGGTAAAGTGACTCTCAGTGTGCTTACACAAAATATACAACACAATACAATACAATACAAACAAACAAACAGTGCAACAGTGCAATGGGCTAAGGAGTTTAAGAAAGTATGTACAAGGCGGAATGGCTATATACAGTAGCTGTGAAATGTTGCACAACAGTAGTGCAAAGAAGAAGTGGAGAGTGCGAGAAGTGCAGGGATAAAAATATAAATATATATGCTACAGTGGGTTAGTTGTTCAGTAGTGAGACGGCGAGGGGGAAAAAACTGTTTTTGTGTCTGGAGGTTTTGGCGAACAGTGATCTGTAGCGTCTACCAGAGGGGAGGAGTTTGAATAATTTGTGTCCGGGGTGTGAGGGGTCTGCAGTGATTTTTCCTGCCCGTTTCCTGACTCTGGAGGTGTACAGGTCTTGGATGGTGGGCAGGTTGGCACCGATGATCTTTTCTGCAGACCTGACTGTCCGTTGGAGTCTGTTCTTGTCCAGTTTGGTGGCCGATCCAAACCAGACTGTGATTGAAGTGCACAGAACTGACTCTATGACTGCGGTGTAGAACATGATCAGCAGCTCCTGAGGCAGGTTGTACTTCCTAAGCTGGCGCAGGAAGTACATCCTCTGCTGGGCCTTCTTGATGATGGTGTTGATGTTGGGTTCCCACTTCAGATTCCGGGAGATTGTGGATCCCAGAAACCTGAAGGATTCCACAGCCAACACAGTACTGTTGTGTATGATGAGGGGGGGCAGTGCTGGGGGGCTCCTCCTGAAGTCCACTGTCATCTCCACGGTTTTAAGCGTGTTCAGCTCTAGGTTGTTGCGACCGCACCACAGGACCAGCTGTTCAACTTCCCGCCTATATGCAGACTCATCATCATCACGGATGAGGCCGATGACTGATTTGTCGTCTGCAAATTTTAGGAGTTTAACAGATGGGTCTCCTGAGGTGCAGTCGTTTGTGTAGAGGGAGAAGAGCAGTGGGGAGAGCACGCATCCCTGAGGTGCACCAGTGCTGACTGACCGGGTGCTGGATGTTGTTTCACCCAGCCTCACCTGCTGCTTCCTGTCTATCAGGAAGTTTGTGATCCACTGACAGGTGGAGGCAGGCACAGTGAGCTGGGTGAGTTTGGTGAGGAGGACTTCTGGAATGATGGTGTTGAACGCCGAGCTGAAGTCCACGAACAGCATCCTTGCATAGGTCCCTGGGGAGTCGAGGTGTTGCAGGATGTAGTGCAGCCCCATGTTGACTGCATCATCCACTGACCTGTTTGCTCTGTAGGCAAACTGCAGAGGGTCCAGCAGGGGGCCTGTGATGCCCTTCAGATGGGTCAATACCAGTCTCTCAAAGGATTTCATGACCACAGACGTCAGGGCGACGGGCCTGTAGTCATTCAGCCCAGTGATGGAGGATTTCTTGGGAACCGGGATGATGGTGGAGTGTTTGAAGCAGGAGGGGACTTCACACAGCTCCAGAGATCTGTTGAAGATCCGTGTGAAGATGGGGGCCAGCTGATCAGCGCAGGCTTTCAGGCAGGAGGGTGACACACTGTCTGGGCCTGCTGCCTTCCTTGTCTTCTGTCTCTGAAAGAGCTGGTACACATCCTCTTCACAGACCGTCAATGCCGGTGGGGAGTCAGGGGAGGTGATAACAGGGGGTGCAGATGATTGTGTGAAGTCTGAGTTGGAGCGGGTGAGGGGTGTGAATGTGGGGTGATCAAACCTGCAGTAAAACACATTCAGGTCGTCAGCCAGTTGAGGGTTCTCCATGGGGTTGGGGGAGGATTTCCTGTAGTTGGTGATGTCCTGCAGTCCTCTCCACACTGACGCAGGGTCGTTAGCTGAAAACCTGTTTTTCAGCTTTTCAGAGTAGCTTCTCTTTGCTACTCTGATCTCCTTAGTCAATGTGTTTCTGGCCTGGTTGTACAGAATCCTGTCCCCACTCCTGTAGGCCTCCTCTTTGGCTTGACGAAGCTGCTTGAGCTTTGCTGTGAACCACGGTTTATTGTTTTTAAAGATGCAGTACGTTTTGGTGGGTACACACATGTCTTCACAGAAACTAATGTATGACGTCACAGTGTCAGTGAGTTCGTCTAGTGATGTAGATGCAGCCTCAAAAACACTCCAGTCAGTGCAGTCAAAGCAGGCCTGTAGCTCCAGTTTTGACTCGTTGCTCCATTTCCTCACAGTTTTCACCACAGGCTTTGCAGATTTAAGTTTCTGCCTGTAGCTTGGGAGGAGATGAACCAGGCAGTGATCAGAGAGTCCCAAAGCTGCACGCAAAACAGAGCGGTATGCATTCTTCAGTGTTTTGTAGCAATGGTCGAGTGTGTTTTTGTCCCTGGTGGGACACTTAATGTGCTGCCTATATTTCGGAAGTTCGCGGCTGAGTTTTGCTTGGTTGAAATCCCCAAGTATAATCAGAAGAGAGTCTGGGTATTTTCGCTCCGTGCTGGTCATCTGGTCAGCCAGGTGCCGTAGTGCCTCGCTAACGCAGGCTTGAGGTGGTATGTAGACACCGACCAGAATGAAAGAGGAAAACTCCCGCGGTGAATAAAATGGCTTGCAGTTAATGAATATGGATTCTAGGTGAGGAGTGCATATTTTCCATAGCACTGTGGCATCTGTACACCAACTTTCATTGATATAAAAGCAGATTCCTCCTCCCCTTGTTTTCCCCTGTTAATTCCTTAACGCGGTCCGCGCGGTGGAGTTGGAAGCCCGGCAGATGGAGGATGCTGTCAGGGATGTACTCACCAAGCCATGTTTCAGTGAAACACAGGGCGGAAGATCCTGATATATCCTTGTTTATTTTGTTGAGGAGCAGCAGTTCTTCCATTTTGTTGGGCAGAGAGCGGACATTTGCCAGATGTAACGAGGGGAGCGGAGTTCGGAACCCCCGCTCTCGCAGTCTAACCAGCGCTCCGGCGCGCTTCCCTCGCCTGCGTCTCCTCCAAGCTCCACAGAGAGCTGCTGCTCCACCAACCAATATCTCCAAAAAAGTTTCTGGGTCTGTAAAGTCCGGTGAAAGGGTTTGAGGAAAGGAATGTCGAACATTCATGAGTTCTTCTCTTGAAAAAGCAATCGTAGAAGGATTGCTGAAGACCGTACAAATAAACAAAAACATAAAAAGCACAAGAGAGCGCACCACCGTGTCGACCATCCGCGGCGCCATCTTGGTCAAGCTCTGTGTGTGTGTGTGTCTGTGTGTGATCCAGGGTAATTCTTGAGGTACTGTCTGTGTAGGTTGTGTCACCCTGCAATGAGTGTGTGTGTGTGTGTGTGTGTGTGTGTGTGATACAGTGTAATGTGTGAGGAACGGGGTGTGTGTGTGTGTGTGTGTGTTCGTGATACAGTGTAATGAGTGAGGAATGGGGTGTGTGTGTGTGTGATACAGTGTAATGAGTTAGGTACTGTCTGTGTAGGTTGTGTCACCCTGCAATGAGTGTGTGTGTGTGATACAGTGTAATGAGTGAGGAACGGGGTGTGTGTGCCTGTACTGCTGTGTGTGTGTGTGTGTCTGTGTTGATGAAGTATGGTGTGTGAATGTAATAATCAGATGTGTCATTATGTTTCTCCCAGGCTGCAGCGGTGTTCCCTCACAGAGAAGAGCTGTGCTGCTTTAGCATCAGCTGCCAGATCAACCTCCTGCAGTTTGAAGCAGCTGAACCTATCTGGCAATGAGATTCATGATGCAGGAGTTCAACATCTCTCAGACCTCCTCAAGAATCCCCACTGCAAAGTGGAAATACTAACGTGAGTGTTAACACACAACAACATACCTGTGTGTGTGTGTGTGTGTGTGTCTGTGTGTGTGATACAGTGTAATGAGTGAGGAACGGGGTGTGTGTGTGTTGTTCACTGTGATGATGAAGTATGGTGTGTGAGTGTAATAATCAGATGTGTCATTTATGTTTCTCCCAGGCTGCAGTGTTGTTCCCTCACAGAGAAGAGCTGTGCTGCTTTAGCATCAGCTGCCAGATCAACCTCCTGCAGTTTGAAGCAGCTGGACCTATCTCTCAATAATATTCATGATGCTGGAGTTCAACATCTCTCAGACCTCCTCAAGAATCCCCACTGCAAACTAGAATTACTACAGTGAGTGTTAACACAAAACAACATACCTGTGTGTGTGTGCGTGTGTGTGTGTGTGTGTGTGTGTGTAGTGTATACTCTGTGGGGTGAAGTTTGAAGAATCCTGTGATTGGGGAAGTGTGAGATACAGAGAAATTACTGAGGCACTGTGTGTGTGTGTGTGTGTGTGTGTGTGTGTGTGTGTGTGTGTTATTGTATTAGTAAGGGGACACTACATCTGTGTTGCCTGTACTGGTGAGTGTGTGTGTGTGTGTGTGTGTGTTATTGTATTAGTAAGGGGACTATACATCTGTGTTGCCTGTACTAGTGAGAGTGTGTGTGTGTGTGTGTGTGTGTGTGTGTGTGTGTGTGTGTGTCTGTGTGTTTGTATTAGTAAGGGCACTGTACATGTGTATTGCCTGTACTGGTCAGTGTGTGTGTGGCACACTTTTTGTTTGTGTATGCAGTGTGGCAAGTCTGGCATGTGTGGAGAACCCTGTGATGGGTCAAGTGTGTGTGTGTGTGTGTGCGTGTATTTTTGTTGCCCTGCAGTGAGTGTGTGTGTGTGAGAGATGAGTGAGGTACTGTCTGTGTGTTGGTGTGTGTGTGTGTGTGTGTGTGTTTGGGTCACCCTGCAGTGGGGGTTTGTTGGTGTGTGTGTGTGTGTGACATACAGGGAAATGACTGAGGTAGGGTGTGTGTGTGTGTGTGTGTGTGTGTGTGTGTGTGTGTGTGTGTGTGTGTGTTTGGTTCCCACTGCAATGAGTGTGTGTGTGTTGCTGTGTGTCATACAATGTACTGAGTGAGGTACAGAGTGTGTATGTGTGTGGGTTTGTGTGTTTTGGTCGCCCATCAGTGAATTTGTGTTGGTGTGTTTGATGCAGTGCAATTTCTGAGGCACAGTGTGTGTGTGTGTGTGTGAGAGAGAACCAGGGTAATTAGTGAGGTACTGTCTGTGTGTTTGGGTCACCCTGCAATGAGTGTGCGTGTGTGTGTGTGTGTGTGTGTGTAGCGCTCCCTTCGCTACTCTAAGTGATTAGCTAAGGGAGAATAGCTTAAAGTTTGTGTATCTCTATTTAATATTATGGGTCCCTGTTCCCTTGTGAATATAAATAAAACCCAACACAATGGCTTTATCTAGCGAATTATTATTCTCAATGGCAAATAGTTATTCACAGCTTAACAAACCATTAATGGTATCACATAGTTAGAAAACTGATTCACCATACATATTTACATATTTACAAACTCATAGTTGCCGACAAAAGGTCGCTTTCAAACTCAATATCCACATTAGGACAAACAAAAGCAAAACCAGTTAACAAACAAAACATGTAACAGTCACACAATGCTAACACTAACCTGGTAAGCGATTAGCCTACCTGCTAGCTAGCATGCATTCGGTACCGACAAACACAATGTCCACAACGTTACCGTAGCCGGTAAACCCTCCTCCTAACCCCCAAACGTAGCAGGCCTGGATCTCGTGGCTAGGGTACGTTGTTGCCCAAAACGTACTGACCGCTTCACTCTCCTGAGCAGCAAAAGAAAACATGAATCTTCCCTGACCAGTATGCAGTTCACTCCGGTCAGTATGTTCGCTGAAACTCTCCGGTCAGTATGTTCGCTGAAACTCTCCGGTCAGTATGTTTGTTGGCACTCTCCATTTACCGTCAGTGTCCCGTCATAGATTGTTTAGCCAACAACTGTACAGTCCACACAACGAACGCGAAGTCCTCTCGAGAAAGCGTGTTGCCTTCCTTGTCCTCCTCGTCATACCTGGGGTTTCCTCTCTCAGGATTCCAGACTCTCACTCTTTAATCAGATCCTCCACCAATCAGAACTCACGGAGATAACTAATTGATTAGTGCAGTAGTCGTAATTACATACAGAAAGAAAAACATATCCACAGCAGCAATGGAAATAATAAAACACACAACTGGTATCAGGAAAATAAATATCTTATAAAAAGTAACATATGTATTTTTTAACCCTGTTACATGTGTTATGCAGTTTAATGACTGAGGTACGATGTGTATTTGTTGGTGTGTGTGAGAGAGTGAAATTATGGAGGTATGATGTGTGTGTGTGTGTGTGTGTGTGTTTGGGTCCCACTGCAGTGAGTGTGTGTGTGTGTTCACGTTTGTGATACAGTGTACTGAAGGAGGTACAGTCTGTGTGTTTGAGTCACCCTGCAATGTGTGTGTGTGTGTGTGTGATACAGTGTAATGAGTGAGGAACGGGGTGTATGTGTGTGTGTGTCTGTGTGTGTGTGTTTGTCTGTGTGTGTGTGTGTGTGTGTGTGTGTGTGTGTGTGTGTGTGATACAGTGTAATGAGTGAGGAATGGGGTGTGTGTCTGTCTGTGTTTGTGTGTGTGTGTGATGCAGTGTATTGAGTGAGGAACGGGGTGTGTGTGCCTGTACTGCTCTCTGTGTGTGTGTGTGTGTGTGTGTGTGTGTGTGTGTGCGTATGTTTGTATTAGTTTGGGGATGGGTGAACTACTGTCTGTGTGTCTGTGTGTGTGTGTGTGTGTTCTGTTGTGTGTGATATAGTGTAATGAGCGAGGTGTGTGTGTGTGTTTGTGTGTGTGTGTGTGTGTGTGTGTGTGTGAGTGATGCAGGAGTTCAGCATCTCTCAGACGGACTGAAGAATCCCTATTGCAAACTGAAGACACTAATATGAGTGTGAACACATTCATAATTGTCTTCTAGTGATGGTCGTGGTCGTACCTTCAGAAGGGAGAGTCCAGCAGCAGCAGCAGCCTCCACTAGCAGCTCCCACTCCTCAGATGCTGCAGAGCTGCACCTCACAGACAAAACCCAACAGGATCCAGGAGCACAGCTGCTCTCTGATGACACTCCCAAGTGAGTCTGGTGGACAACACACACACACACACACACACACACACACACACACACACAGAGTGATGAATTATCTACTGATGTTTAATAATTAATGCCTAAGGACATGAAAGATGAACACACACACACCACATAGGAGGAACCCAGAGAGAGCAAGAGGTTACTCTCCTCTGCCTGTGTGTGTGTGTGTGTATGTGTGTTTTTGCATATTGTGGGAGCCTGGCCTTAGGAGTAGTGATGTTACCCTTGACACTGAGGCTAGTGTGTGAGTGTATATCTATGTGTATGTATGTGTGTGTGTGTGAGAGAAAGTGTGTGTGTATGTGTGTGTTTGTGAGAGAAAGTGTGTGCGTGAGGGAGAGAAATAGTGTGTGTGTGAGAGAGAGAGAGTGGTTTTGTGTATGTGAGAGAGTCAGTGTATATATCTGTATGTGCATGTATGTATGTGTGTGTGTGTGTGTGTGTGTTTGAGAGAGAGTGAGAGTGAGAGAGTGTATGTGTGTGTGTTTGAGAGAGAGAGAGAGAGAGAGAGAGAGAGGGTGTGTGTGAGAGAGTGTTTATACGTTGTCATTACCCTCCTGGTCAACTGATGAACACATTTGAAACCAGTGATGTCAGTTTTGTGTGAGAAGCAAAGTGTGAAGACTTGTGCCTGTAGAATGCAAAAGACTGTGTGTCGCCCAACCCCTGGTGAATTTATGGCAAAAAATAGCTGAAGACAAAAATGCTTCCACTAAACTGTCAATATCCAATCAGCATGCCAGCTATTTTAACACACACGGCATAACACCAGAGTTTAAAAGATGTATTCCAATGTCCTCGTTCGTTTTTTTTATGAGAATGAGAACGCAGTAAAAATGCAACACCTGGCAAGCAGGAACATGAATATAGCCAATGCCTAAGCACTTATGTTAGAATTAAAAGATGTAGTATTTAATGTACGATTATTTCTTTTGAACAAAGTAATTAGGGAAATGTTGCAAAATAAAACTACAGTATTATTACAGTGCATGAAATGCCCTGTATTGTTATTCCTTCGTTTCTTATTCTTCATCTTATTATTACAGTGCATGAAATGCCCTGTATTGTTATCCAAACTTTTCTTATTACAGTGCATGAAATGCCCTGTATTGTTATTCCTTCGTTTCTTATTACAGTGCATGAAATGCCCTGTATTGTTATTCCTAGGCTTCTTATTCTTCTTATTACAGTGCATGAAATGCCCTGTATTGTTATTCCTTCGTTTCTTATTCTTCTTCTTCTTATTATTCTCTTTACCGACTTCTGCGCTTAATTCAGCTTGAACCGCTTAACGTAGAAACTTCTTTCAAACTTTGCTGCATAGGTCTTGCTAAGGACACTTATGCTATGTATTTTTCATTTTTCTAAACTTTATACTTTTTAAAATATTAAAGAAAAACTAATACAATTTATCCCATTGACTTACATTGGGCCATTATGACATCATAATAGGGTCTTTAAACTGGCTTGCACCTGTGCTTCACTGACACCTGCGCCAAGGTTCCAAGGCTCCTCTTCTCTCTGTCCCTCTCCATTCAACTGTATACCTAGGAATATTAAGAGACACCTTCCATACTCTACTTTTTTCTCTCTCCATCTTTCTCTCTATCCCTCTCATTCTACTTTCTCTCACACTCCATCTCTCTGCTTCACTCCATTTTCTCTCCTTCTTTCAATATTTTCACTCTTCTTTCCTTTCTTCTTTCCTTCTTCCACTCTTCTTTCCTTCTTCCACTTCTCTCCTTTCTTCTTTCCTTCTTCCACTCTTCTTTCCTTTCTTCACTGTTCTTTAATTTCTTCTTTCCTTCTTCCACTCTTCTTTCACTCTTCTTTCTTTTCTTCTTTCCTTCTTCCACTCTTCTTTCCTTCTTTCACTCTTCTTTCCTTCTTTCACTTTTCTTTTTTTTCTTCTTTCCTTCTTTCACTTCTTTCTTTTCTTCTTTCCTTCTTCCCTTCTTCCACTCTTCTTTCACTTTCTTTTTTTCCTTCTTTCCTTCTTCCACTCTTCTTTCCTTTTTTCACTCTTCTTTCTTTTCTTCTTTCCTTCTTCTCTTCTTTCCTTCTTCCACTCTTCTTTCCTTTCTTCTTTCCTTCTTTCACTCTTCTTTATTTTCTTCTTTCCTTCTTCCACTCCTTTCCTTTCTTAACTCTTCTTTCCTTTCTTCTTTCCTTCTTTTACTCTTCTTTCCTTCTCCAACTCTTCTTTCCTTCTTCCACTCTTTGTTCCTTTCTTCTCTCCTTCTTCCACTATTCTTTCCTTCTTCCACTTCTTTCCTTTCTTCTTTCCTTCTTCCACTCTTCTTTCCTTTCTTCTTTCCTTCTTCCACTCTTCTTTCCTTTCTTCTTTCCTTTCTTCCACTCTTCTTTCCTTTCTTCTTTCCTTCTTCCACTCTTCTTTCCTCTCTTCTTTCCACTCTTCTTTCCTTTCTTCTTCCCTTCTTCCACTCTTCTTTCCTTTCTTCTTTCCTTCTTCCACTCTTCTTCCCTTCCACTCTTCTTTCCTTTCTTCTTTCCTTCTTCCACTCTTCTTTCCACTTTTCTTTCCTTTCTTCTTTCCGTCTCTCACTCTTCTTTCTATTCTTCTTCCTTTCTTAACTTTTGCTTTTCATGCACTGGTATTTCCTTCAGGAAATGCATTTTCTAGTTATTATTCTTTGTACCGAACTTCTGCGCTTAATTCAGCTCGAACCGCTTAACTTAGAAACTTTGTTCAAACTTTGCTGCATAGGTCTTGTAAAGGACACTTATGCTATGTATTTTTCATTTTTCTAAACTTTATACTTTTTAAAATATTAAAGAAAAACTAATACAATTTCTCCCATTGACTTACATTGGGCCATTATGACATCATAATAGGGTCTTTAAACTGGCTTGCACCTGTGCTTCACTGACACCTGCGCCAAGGTTCCAAGGAACCTCTTCTCTCTGTCCCTCTCCATTCAACTGTATAACTAGGAATATTATTCTTTCCTTCTTCCACTCTTCTTCTTTCCTTCTTCCACTCTCCTTTCCTTTCTTCTTTCCTTCTTCCACTCTTCTTTCCTTCTTCTACTCTTCTTTTCTTTCTTCACTCTTCTTTCCTTCTTCCACTCTTCTATCCTTCTTCCACTCTTCTTCCCTTCTTTTACTCTTCTTTCCTTTCTTCTTTCCTTCTTTTCTTTCCTTCTTTCACTCTTCTTTTCTTTCTTCACTCTTCTTTCCTTTCTTCTTTCCTTCTTCCACTCTTCTTTCCTTCTTCTACTCTTCTTTTCTTTCTTCACTCTTCTTTCCTTCTTCCACTCTTCTTTCCTTCTTCTACTCTTCTTTTCTTTCTTCACTCTTCTCCCACTCTTCTTTCCTTCTTCCACTCTTCTTTCCTTTCTTCTTTCCTTCTTTCTCTCTTCTTTCTTTTCTTCTTTCCTTCTTCCACTCTTCTTCCACTCTTCTTTCCTTCTTTCACTCTTCTTTCTTTTCTTCTTTCCTTCTTCCACTCTTTTTTCCTTCTTTCACTCTTCTTTCCTTCTTTCCTTCTTTCACTTTTCTTTTTTTTTCTTCTTTCCTTCTTCCACTCTTTTTTTCTTTCTTCACTCTTCTTTCTTTTCTTCTTTCCTTCTTCTTTACTTCTTCCACTCTCCTTTCCTTTCTTCTTTCCTTCTTATACTTTTCTTTTTTTCCTCTTTCCTTCTTCTTTCCTTCTTCGACTCTTCTTTCCTTTCTTCTTTCCTTTCTTTACTCTTCTTTCCTTTCTTATTTCCTTCTTTCACTCTTCTTTCTTTTCTTCTTCCTTTCTTAACTTTTGCTTTTCATGCACTGGTATTTCCTTCAGGAAATGCATTTTCTAGTTATTATTCTCTTTACCGACTTCTGCGCTTAATTCAGCTCGAACCGCTTCACTTAGAAACTCCGTTCAAACTTTGGCGCGTAGGTCTTGTAAAGGACACTTGTGCTATGTATTTTTCATTTTTCTAAACTTTATACTTTTTAAGATATTAAAGAAAAACGAATAAAAAATGTCCCATTGACTTACATTGGGCCATTATGACATCATAATAGGGTCATTAAACTGGCTTGCACCTGTGCTTCACTGACACCTGCGCCAAGGTTCCAAGGCTCCTCTTCTCTCTGTCCCTCTCCATTCAACTGTTATATATTAAGAGACACCTTCCATACTCTACTTTTTTTTCAGTCCTTTTTTCTTTCCTTCTTCCACTCTTCTTTCCTTTCTTCTTTTCTTCTTCCACTCTTCTTTCCTTCTTCCACTCTTTTTTCCTTCTTTCACTCTTCTTCCTTCTTTCTTTTCTTCTTTCCTTCTTCCACTCTTCTTTCCTTTCTTCACTCTTTCTTTTCTTCTTTCCTTCTTCCACTCTTCTTTCCTTCTTCCACTCTTCTTTCCTTTCTTCCACTCTTCTTTCCTTTCTTCACTCTTCTTTCCTTCTTCCACTCTTCCTTCCTTCTTCAACTCTTCTTTTCTTCTTCCACTCTTCTTTCCTTTCTTCACTCTTCTTTCCTTCTTCCACTCTTCCTTCCTTCTTCAACTCTTCTTTTCTTCTTCCACTCTTCTTTCCTTCTTCCACTCTTCCTTCCTTCTTCAACTCTTCTTTTCTTCTTCCACTCTTCTTTCCTTTCTTCACTCTTCTTTGCTTTCTTCTTTCCTTCTTTCACTCTTCTTTCTTTTCTTCTTTCCTTTCTTCACTCTTCTTTGCTTTCTTCTTTCCTTCTTTCACTCTTCTTTCTTTTCTTCTTTCCTTTCTTCACTCTTCTTTCCTTTATTCTTTCCTTCTTCCACTCTTCTTTCCTTTTACTCTTCTTTCCTTTCTTCACTCTTCTTTGCTTTCTTCTTTCCTTCTTTCACTCTTCTTTCTTTTCTTCTTTCCTTTCTTCACTCTTCTTTGCTTTCTTCTTTCCTTCTTTCACTCTTCTCTCTTTTCTTCTTCCTTTCTTAACTTTTGCATTTCATGCACTGGTATTTCCTTCAGGAAATGCATTTTCTAGTTCTTCTCATTATTATTCTTTGTACCAAACTTCTGCGCTTTATTCAGCTTGAACCGCTTAACTTAGAAACTTTGTTCAAACTTTGCTGCGTAGGTCTTGTAAAGGACACTTATGCTATGTATTTTTCATTTTTCTAAACTTTATACTTTTTAAAATATTAAAGAAAAACTAATACAATTTCTCCCATTGACTTACATTGGGCCATTATGACATCATAATAGGGTCTTTAAACTGGCTTGCACCTGTGCTTCACTGACACCTGCGCCAAGGTTCCAAGGCTCCTCTTCTCTCTGTCCCTCTCCATTCAACTGTATAACTAGGAATATTATTCTTTCCTTCTTCCACTCTTCTTCTTTCCTTCTTCCACTCTTCTTTCCTTCTTCCACTCTCCTTTCCTTTCTTCTTTCCTTCTTCCACTCTTCTTTCCTTCTTCTACTCTTCTTTTCTTTCTTCACTCTTCTTTCCTTCTTCTACTCTTCTTTTCTTTCTTCACTCTTCTTTCCTTCATCTTTCTTTTCTTCTTTCCTTTCTTCACTCTTCTTTCCTTTCTTCTTTCCTTCTTCCACTCTTCTTTCCTTCTTCTACTCTTCTTTTCTTTCTTCACTCTTCTTTCCTTCTTCCACTCTTCTTTCCTTCTTCTACTCTTCTTTTCTTTCTTCACTCTTCTTCCACTCTTCTTTCCTTCTTCCACTCTTCTTTCCTTTCTTCTTTCCTTCTTCCACTCTTCTTTCCTTCTTTCTCTCTTCTTTCTTTCTTCTTTCCTTCTTCCACTCTTCTTTCCTTCTTTCACTCTTCTTTCTTTTCTTCTTTCCTTCTTCCACTCTTCTTTCCTTCTTTCACTCTTCTTTCTTCTTCCTTCTTCCACTCTTCTTTCCTTCTTTCACTCTTCTTTCCTTCTTTCCTTCTTTCACTTTCTTTTTTTTCTTCTTCCTTCTTCCACTCTTCTTCCTTTCTTCTTTCCTTCTTATACTTTTCTTTTTTTCCTCTTTCCTTCTTCTTTCCTTTCTTCACTCTTCTTTCTTTTCTTCTTTCCTTCTTCCCTTCTTCTTTCCTTCTTCGACTCTTCTTTCCTTTCTTTACTCTTCTTTCCTTTCTTATTTCCTTCTTTCACTCTTCTTTCCTTTCTTATTTCCTTCTTTCACTCTTCTTTCTTTTCTTCTTCCTTTCTTAACTTTTGCATTTCATGCACTGGTATTTCCTTCAGGAAATGCATTTTCTAGTTATTATTCTTTGTACCGAACTTCTGCGCTTAACGTAGAAACTTTGTTCAAACTTTGCTGCGTAGGTCTTGTAAAGGACACTTATGCTATGTATTTTTCATTTTTCTAAACTTTATACTTTTTAAAATTTTAAATAAAAACTAATACAATTTCTCCCATTGACTTACATTGGGCCATTATGACATCATAATAGGGTCTTTAAACTGGCTTGCACCTGTGCTTCACTGACACCTGCGCCAAGGTTCCAAGGCTCCTCTTCTCTCTGTCCCTCTCCATTCAACTGTATACCTAGGGATATTAAGAGACACCATCCATACTCTACTTTTTTTTCTCTCCATCTTTCTCTCTATCTCTCCTTCTTCCACTCTTCTTTCCTTCTTCCACTCTTCTTTCCTTCTTCCACTCTTCTTTTCTTCTTCAACGCTTCTTTCCTTCTTCCACTCTTCTTTCCTTCTTCCACTTCTTTCTTTCTTCTTTCCTTCTTCCACTCTTCTTTCCTTTCTTCACTCTTCTTTCCTTCTTCCACTCTTCTTTCCTTCTTCCACTCTTCTTTCCTTCTTTCACTCTTCTTTCTTTCCTTCTTGCACTCTTCTTTCCTTCTTTCACTCTTCTTTCCTTCTTTCACTTTTCTTTTCTTCTTTCCTTCTTCCACTCTCCTTTCTTCTTTCTTTTCTTCTTTCCTTCTTCCACTCTTCTTTCCTTTCTTCTTTCCTTCTTTCACTCTTCTTTCTTTTCTTCTTTCCTTTCTTCTTTCCTTCTTTCACTCTTCTTTCTTTTCTTCTTTCTTTCTTAACTTTTGCATTTCATGCACTGGTATTTCCTTCAGGAAATGCATTTTCTAGTTATTCTTTGTACCAAACTTCTGCGCTTAATTCAGCTCGAACCGCTTAACTTAAAAACTTCGTTCAAACTTTGGCGCATAGGTCTTGTAAAGGACACTTATGCTATGTATTTTTCATTTTTCTAAACTTTATACTTTTTTAAATATTAAATAAAAACGAATACAAATCTTCCCATTGACTTACATTGGGCCATTATGACATCATAATAGGGTCATTAAACTGGCTTGCACCTGTGCTTCACTGACACCTGCGCCAAGGTTCCAAGGCTCCTCTTCTCTCTGTCCCTCTCCATTTAACTGTTTTATGTTAAGAGACACCTTCCATTCTCTACTTTTTTTTCTTTCCATCTTTCTCTATCCCTTTCCTTCTTCCACTCTTCTTTCCTTCTTCCACTCTTCTTTCCTTTCTTCTTTCCTTCTTCCACTCTTCTTTCCTTTCTTCACTCATCTTTCTTTTCTTCTTTTCTTCTTCCACTCTTCTTTCCTTCTTTCACTCTTCTTTCCTTCTTTCACTTTTCTTTTTTTTCTTCTTTCCTTCTTCCACTCTTCTTTCCTTTCTTCACTCTTCTTTCTTTTCTTCTTTCCTTCTTCCCTTCTTCTTTCCTTCTTCCACTCTTCTTTCCTTCTTTTACTCTTCTTTTCTTTTCTCCTTTCCTTCTTTCACTCTTCTTTCTTTTCTTCTTCCTTTCTTAACTTTTGCATTTCATGCACTGGTATTTCCTTCAGGAAATGCATTTTCTAGTTTACAGTTCACTGTTGCACTTTAACGGTTTAAAAAGTGAATGGCTGTCCTTTTTCATTTATCCTCAATTAAATGGTTGCAAATCAAATCTTCTTCTTTCACTGACTGAATTTGACATACCCTCATAACATGTCACCTTGTGATTGTAGGTCATCTTTTAACCTTTGAAGGACAAAGCTTAGCAGCAAAACTTGATATCAAAAGAAATCGTAAATGCTACATGTGTTCGTACCATATTGTAGTGAGGTGGAGTACTATTGCTGACCTTTCTTGGGATTGCAGTTACAAAAGTCCCACCATAATCTGCAATCGTTTGTTTGTTTGTTTTTTGACCCTGCGAATGTGTCCACGCCACCGGACGTGGCGTGAGAGACTGTTCAATGACTGCAAACAGTATGCAGCATTGGTGTTTTTAAGGAAGCACTTAAATAAATTGAACAATCAACAAAATACACTCAAACAAAAAGCCAAACTCATATGCATGCTGCCTGTATGCTGTGTGCTGCTTGGTTGTTAGTTTTACACAAATCAAACAATTCATTTTACCATCATCAATCATCAATGTCTATAGCAGCACTTCCAACATCAAATAATCATCACAATAAGAAACACAATAAGTTACTGTACCAGTGGCTTCTTTGGTTGGACCACAGGTAGATCCTTTGTTTGCCTCTCTCTCTGCTGAGATGTTTGCTGTGAGGCTTTCCATTCACAGGTGTTCCAACTTAAAGTAATGAGCAGCCTGCACTGGCCTGCTAGTGGTGCATTCTGGGACTTACAGTTTTTAAAGTTAGCTGATGTAATGAGGAACTGAAATTAAGCCTGATAATGTTCATTTTACCTCAACAGTTATATTTCTGCTTTACTTCTAAATGAAGCAGTCTCTGAATTTAATCTGACACTATGACCACAGACCTTCATTTTCATTCACATATCCCCCTCCTTTTGTGTGTGTGTGTTTGTGTGTGTGTGTGTGTGTGTGTGTGTGTGTGTGTGTGTCTTATAGCAGCGATGACCCACAGAGGAGCTGTGAATCCTGTGCTGAAGTTCCAGACACCAGCCACTGGGTCCTGGTGGAGCCTGAAGTCTCTACAGAGAAGAGCATCTCAACCTACAGCCTGAGCTCTCCTGCAGGGAGCTATGAGTGCTCAGAGTCTGGTCTGCGCTGGTCGTGTGCCGGTCCAGTCACCCTGCAGTACCGCTTCACAGACTGGCATGTCTATGCTGAAGATCTGGCCCAGATGCAGTCCAGACCAGCTGGTCCTCTGATGGACATCAGCCTCATGTCAGGAGAGCTGGAGGAGATCCATCTGCCACATTTCCTGTGTTTGGGGGGTTGTGAGGCGTCTGTGCGTGATGCTGTGAGGGTCCTGCATGGGCGGGACAGCGGAGTGTGTGTGGAGGTGTGTGAGATGACCAGACGCCATGCCAGGCTTCTCCACCCATCCTTCTCTCTGTTTGGGCTGGTGTATTACCTGAGGGATCTGCTTTCTCCCAAAGTCCACTGTGAGCTGCTGCTCTTCTGCACCCGCCCCACTCCCCTGACTCTCCACGCCTACCTGGTGCCTAAAGACCCTGCTCTCATCCGGGACATCCACCAGGAGGAGAAGCTCGAGGGGGTGAGGATCCGCAAACCCGGCGCCGTGGGCCCGCTCCCGCTTGAGACCAGCGTCCACGTGAGGACGTCGTGCCGGTCGGAGATCCAACCCGAGGTGATTAACCTGTGGCCCCACTCCACTGCTAACTTCTGTGAGGTTTACATGGACCAGCCAGAGGAGGGCTTTGATATGAAGGTCATCAGCTCTCAGCACACAGAGCCCATCTGGAGAGCCAAGATCCGCAGAAACGACTACTTGCAGCCCAGCAGGAGCCCAGGACAGGTCGGCAGCCAGGCGGCAGTTCGCTTTGTGGACGAGAAGAGGGCAGAGCTCATCAGCAGGGTGACAGAGGTGATGCCCATAGCTGACGAGCTCCTCTCCCAGGGAGTCATCGTCCGGGAGACCTACTCTAACATCCAAGCTGCTCCCACCAGTGAGGACAAAATGAGGGTCCTTTATGAGGGCCTGCACTCAGCTGGAGCTCAGGGCAAACTGGCCTTCTACAGGATCCTTCAGGCACAGCAGCGCCTCCTAGTGGAGGATCTTACAGAAGGTACTCACACACACGGTACTCACACAGACACTGAACCCACACACACACACGGTACTCACACACTGTACTCACACATACATACAGAAGGTACTCACACACACACTGTACTCACACACACAAAAGGTACTCAGCCTAGTGATGAATATAGGTGTTTTTCATGTACTTTCTAAGGAGTTAAAACTCTTCCTGCCCCACAAGAATGTACCACATTCCCGCCACCTTCATTAACACACAAATGGTCAGCAAGACCCTCCCTCTCTGCTGACATACACACCTTTCATATCTAGGTACTCCATAGACGAGACCCCCCCCCCCCCCATCACGCCCCACCTAACACCTTGAATAGACTGGTGATTGTGACTGTAATAGACTGGTGATTGTGACTGCAATAGACTGGTGATTGTGACTGTAATAGACTGGTGATTGTGTCTGTGACTGTAATAGACTGGTGATTGTGACTGTAATAGACTGGTGATTGTGTCTGTGACTGTAATAGACTGGTGATTGTGACTGTAATAGACTGGTGATTGTGACTGTAATAGACTGGTGATTGTGACTGTAATAGACTGGTGTTTGTGACTGTAATAGACTGGTGATTGTGTTTGTGACTGTAATAGACTGGTGATTGTGACTGCAATAGACTGGTGATTGTGACTGTAATAGACTGGTGATTGTGACTGTAATAGACTGGTGATTGTGTCTGTGACTGTAATAGACTGGTGATTGTGACTGTAATAGACTGGTGATTGTGACTGTAATAGACTGGTGATTGTGACTGTAATAGACTGGTGTTTGTGACTGTAATAGACTGGTGATTGTGTTTGTGACTGTAATATACTGGTGTTTGTGACTGTAATCGACTGGTGATTGTGTTTGTGACTGTAATAGACTGGTGATTGTGACTGTAATATACTGGTGATTGTGTCTCTGACTGTAATAGACTGAAATGTTCCTGATTGTTATTCTTCAGGTCAGAACAGCAGTCAAACTGTGGCTCCTTCAGTGTCTCATAACCAAGTCCAGAGAGACGTGAACATCACAACTCATATTGCCGGTGAGGACATCAAAATAAAAAACAAGCAAATCAATGAATGATTACAGAATAATCAGACATATTCATAAGTAAAGTAAATAAAGTAAATTCTATAGAACAGCCCACACATATAACATGTCACGGTTGGAGAAACTAATATTCACAGTAGCAGTTGTTTCATGTTGCTTTAATTGCCCATAAGAGTCACATTTCTTTTGTTGTGCTTCTTCTCTTATCTGCCGTTTCCACCCTTTCTCTCTGTACAGTCCAACCATCACCAGCAGTCAACACAGACAGGTAAATGGTGTTTTACAATCTCACTTAAAGATATATAATTTTGTACAGACAGGTAAATGGTGTTTTACAATCTCACTTATAGAGATATAATTTTGTACAGGCAGGTAAATTGTGTGTCATGATCTCTCATGTATAGAGATATATATATATATATGTGTCATGTTCTCTCATGTATAGAGATAGATATCTATGTTTACACATGCCGGAGGTCCCCAGCTCGAATCCTGACATTGGTGGTTTTACCATAAGGCATCGGTAGGCAATTGGTTGAGGTCTCGTACGCCGTGCAGATTTGTGGCGAAACCTGAAGTAACTGTCCCAAGGTCTATCTACTCAGATGTGCTCCACAGCGCCCTACAATTCCCATGTAAATTTGTGGTCAGATATGGAATTGCAGTGAACCTTCATAGAAAGCTGTTGTGGCAGAAATAAACACAAGTTGACCTACAGTATTAATATCACTCTGCACTATCTGCCACTCTTGCTGTTAACATCATCCTTCAGAGCCTTGAACTGAGCTGAACCTGATCAGAGCAAAACAAAGAAATACAAACAAAGACTTTAATGCTTTAATTTACCTTTTGATTGATGTACGAAATAAACTAATCAAGTTCATTATATCCACTTCTCCTGGACTCTTTGAATCACGCGTCAAGATACAATCACCGGAACTCCAAGAAGTGGTCAAACTAATTTCCAAGATTTCGCCACTACAGTTACTATGAGTTGTGCGTAGTCTGAAGTTAGTATGAGTTGTGCGTAGTGTGACGTTACTATGAGTTGTGCGTAGTCTGATGTTACTATGAGTTGTGCGTAGTCTGAAGTTACTATGAGTTGAAATTCTGCAGGCACCCCTGAGCTAAACCACAATAAAAAAGTGCACATGAGGGGCCTAAATATCTGGCAAAAACAACAATTAGCATTTGACCATATGCCTTATAAAACAGCTTTCAACACTGGAACAGTAAACATTAAAATACATGCTATCCAGTGTCCCTGTATTAAGGTCGGTTGGATTACTCTGCTTTTTGAAGTGGTATTCGTGGTGTCAACTGGTGTATGTGTCGATTTATTGTGATCATTTCTATTTGGCTTTCATTTCACTTGCTTGGCGGTAGAGAAAGAGAGAGACAGAATGTTTGTCTATTTCTAACTGATAGAAGGTCATTTGAGGTTCTTTAGTTAGAAGAGTTAGAATTCTCATTTGGGTGTTTAGTCCTTTAGTTCTGTGGCTTTGTTACCTAAATAGAGCCGCCTCCAAATAGCTTTGTGTTCACTAGCTATAATTGCATTATTGATCACCAGCTATGATTGCATTATTGATCACCAGCTATGATTGCGTTAAGCGTATCTGCTTATCATATCAAACACACACTACACTAAATCAACCGGATGCTCCCTTCACCTTATGGATTTTATTTGTTGTTATCCACTGTAGGAGGTCGGGAAACTTGAACAAGAGCCAGAGCTGTTGGTGTTGTTGGCAGGTATGTCATTGTTTTCATTTACGTTGTGGTTTGTACATTCATTTTGTTCTGACCTCTGATATTGACATGCTAGGTCTCGCTAGCACTTATACTAACAGGTTAGCTAGGCTAGCTAGCTTCCTGTAATGTTTCAGTGTGAGGCTAGTTTCCTAGCATACTTTAGCAGTAAAGTTAGCGAATTTATGTGGATAAGTTTGTAAAGCAATTGTTCAAACTGTTGTGTTCCTACTTTTACATTTTTATGACTTGGGTATTTTGTGTGGGTTACCTGGCCCTGTTTCTGAAAATCTTGGGAAGAGGAGGTTGGGAATCTTGAAAAGAGCCAGAGCCCAGCAACTGATTGCTGTTGCTGTTGTTTGCAGAGAAAATAAAATTCAACAAAGAGTCCCGTTTCCGGACGTCATCGTTCATACCATTCAGCCAATCACAACGCAAGGAAATAACCCACCGGTTACATATAGTTCTAGAGCTCCTTGGGTTCATATGAAGTTAAGATGAAAATGTCTCTCAAATTAACTCAACCCTGAGGAGCCCCTTCTAGAAGACACCTACAAGAGGAGGATGGATCTCTTAATCTGAGCTCAGGTCTCTCAGATGAACTTTAATCTGAGCTCTGGTCTCTCAGATCAACTTTAATCTTAGCTCTGGTCTCTCTCAAATGAACTTTAATCTGAGCTCTGGTCTCTCTCAGATAAACTTTAATCAGAGCTCTCGTCTCTTTCAGATCTTTCAGATCAACTTTAATCTGAGCTCAGGTATCTTTCAGATATTCTTTAATCAGTATTTTTTTTACAAATCTAATCTTTAATTAGCACTTAGTCATATGACAACTGTGGTGTGTTGTACATTCCTGTTTCTTTACGGTTTAATGATATCTTTCTTTTCTTTCTGTTTATAGTCACATTGATCAACTCACAATGTCTTCCGTTGCCATTTAAAAGCTGTAATACAAAGGAAGTTATATTTTCATATGGAAAATTATTTTTAATGGATGAATGACTTTGGTTGTCCTATAATTCTACTATAATTCTTGTATTGTTCCATTTGGACTGTTTTGTAAATAAACAATTGAATCAAATAAGTCTCTGGTGTAACCCTCCACTCATTTAGACAGAGTGTACTGAAGTGGAGATGAGGTAGCCTGATATGGATGCTGTTTCTGATTGGCTGCTGGACTCACCTGAGGAAAGCCCCTGATGAGTTCAGACAGGTGTGTTTGATCCGGGAGGGAGAGAGAGAGATGGAAAACATGGCCTAGAGTGGGATTCCCTTAGAAGCAGGACTGGCTAAACTACCACAGGGCCATCAGCTCTCATCAGTCATTCACTACACAAGGCTGGGAAGGTACCACAGGGCCATCAGCTCTCATCAGTCATTCACTACACAAGGCTGGGAAGGTACCACAGGGCCATCAGCTCTCATCAGTCATTCACTACACAAGGCTGGGAAGGTACCACAGGGCCATCAGCTCTCATCAGTCATTCACTACACAAGGCTGGGAAGGTACCACAGGGCCATCAGCTCTCATCAGTCATTCACTACACAAGGCTGGGAAGGTACCACAGTTCAGAGTGATGGACTAGTATTCCCATTCATCTCTATGGGAGCTCAGCCAATGCATTCAGATCAGCAGGACCGCAGACTGGACACTAGTAATCTATCAGTGTCTCCAGGCTCTACACACTCACACACACCTCATAGAGCTCAAACACAGTTAGGCCTACACAACACACACATATACTGTCTGAGTCATATAGTTATATATCTGTAAATGATATATTTGTTTGGGGAAATATATATATATATATTAAGGGTGTAAATCTCTCATGACAAACGATCCGATTCGCATCTCGATACATGGGCACGATACGAT
>NC_045160.1:29915249-29917749 GCF_900700415.2 Clupea harengus | reverse complement strand
GGTCCCCTCCGCTAACACTCACACACACAGCAGCCTTCAGTTCGCCTGCTCTCGGCAGCCCGCGGAGCTATCCATGGCGCACTGCGCGTACTGGGAGCACGAGAGCAAGCCCGCGCCGCTACACACGCCCGTTGACATCTAGAGGAGATGCTGCGGAAAGACCCACGCGCAATGCCACGAATGAACGGACCGACTGACGACTGGTCGCGCGGGCTCGTGACGGATGTAACCGGCGGCTCGTGACGGGCATGGACTCAAGGACACGCGATTACCAACACACTTCAGAGGCAGAGGAGCTGGAGCCTGTGGGGCAGCCGGTGTGTGTGTGTGTGTGTGTGTGCGTGTGTGTGTGTGTGTGTGTGTGTGTCTGTATGTGCGTGTGTGTGTGTGTGCTGAGTGGACTCCTGTGTGGCAGGTGTGGACAGAACTCCATGTCATTGAGACACACACACACACACACGCACACACGCACACACACAATCACCACCATGCGCACGTCACTGTCCTGTTTAACCAAAGAGCTCGTGTTTCTAAAACTCTCGGTTACTGAGGCCTAAGTGACCCTGTAGGGAAGTGTGTGTGTGTGTGTGTGTGTGTGTGTGTGTGTGAGTGTGTGTGTGTGTGTGTGAGTGAACACAGCTTAAACTTGAGCTTTAATGTTGATTTAATGCAGAATTGGCCTATGTACAGCTACTGTCGGTTTGACCAATAAACTGCAAATGTCTGTAAACACGCTCGTGATCTGTTCAAAGGAGACACACCTGAAGTTTATTAACAACTATAACTAAACAACAAAAACATTTAGAATATTATGAGTATCAACGATAACTAAACTATACAATAATGACATTTAGACTATTGTTTGTATCAACGATAACTAAACTATACAATAACGACATTTAGACTATTGTTTGTATCAACGATAACTAAACTATACAATAACGACATTTAGACTATTATTTGTATCAACGATAACTAAACTATACAATAACAACATGTATCACTTCTCAAAAACACTTTTCTTATTTCAAACTGCAAATGAAGTCGACATTCTCAGAATTTAAGCAAATCCGCCCGACACAATCAGCGAGCGTGGCTACACTGTGAAGAAATACGCAATTTAAACTACAACTTTAGATATTTGTTTTAGAAATGTTTAAGTTGATAAATAAATAAATATGCTCTCCGCATCTGGACTTCATTGCCGCTTATCGGAACATCGGGTTCATCTGCAGGCTACTCACGCGCCCATGGCCTTGGTCGGCTCGGGTCGCCGCGTGCCTGTTTTCGTTTGGAGATTTTAGTCCAGTGGAGGTCGGGGGGGTGTGTGTGACTGGCCTAGCCTGCACGGGCGTGGGGAGGGGGGGGGGGGGGTGTGTGACTCCTGGCCTAGCCTGCACGGGCAGTTGAATCAGTTCCGATCGGTTTACCCCTCTGACTCGTACACACACGTGCGCTCGCAAGGCCACGCTAGGATTTATCACATGCGATTAATGAAATTACATTAATATTTATCACATGCAATTAATGAAATTACATTAGGATTTATCACATGCGATTGATGAAATTACATTTAGACCATGTTATTGTTTTGGCGCTTTATGAATATAGCAATTGAATGCAATCTCTATTAAAACTCAGGCCCAAATCGTTATTACTCTTACAGCCTAATATAGTCTTGCGTTTTTACAGTTAATATTATTATTATAAATGATAGGTGCCCTGATCATAATAGTGTAGCCTACTCTTGTTTTTAATTCCTTACTCATCTTAAATAACACGATTGTTTACATTTCCCGACAGTTTTATTTCGATATGAAAACAGATGACATCCATATAGGCTACCAAATAAATACCCAAATATAAAAATGCATCACCAATATTATATATCATATACCAAACAGTAGGCTAGGAGTCACGCGCACGCCAGACCGATACACGAAGCCTAGTTGTTCAGAGGTATAGGCTACGAGTTCGTTGTTTTAATGTATTTGTTTAGCTGGTAGAGCTCGTGTCTCTTTGTCATTCGAGAGTCCGCCTTAAATTTCATCTGATTATACTCGTTAGGTGTGTAACTGCTACCATCACGTGCGAAGGTATGAAGATCTCCTTTGAAAACTCCGGGGAGCTCGAGGCTGTGGACCGCGCGGCAGATGTGTGCGCCGTCCCGTTCGACCGCGTGGGAAAACAGGGAACACGTTAGGCCAGAATACCAATATATCTGAGAGAACTTGATCTTTAATTCCAGTTCTTTTTAATGTCTTTTGAATGTTAACTTTAAGAGACAAACACACAGGTCATTACACAGCCTATTTAGAAGTCAATGACCGCATTGCGCTTTAATAGCCTTCTCCTCTGCACCTAGCTTCATAATAATAATAGTAATACTATATATGATAATCATATTTTTTTAATTATAATATTATAATACATGTACTATTATTTGTGTTATTATTATTTGAGTTAACTAACAATTGTTAACAATTATCAACTGTTAACT
>NC_045160.1:29802749-29867749 GCF_900700415.2 Clupea harengus | reverse complement strand
GAGAAATAGTTGTGTGTGTGTGTGTGTGTGTGTGTGTGTGTGTGTGTGTGTGTGTTCTTGCACCACGTGTTCTGACCATGTGAAGCGTGTACAGGCTTCTTTAAACTACTGTCTTGATAAAGTTCATTAAAGTGCAATTATTAAAGCAGACCACCTCTTTCGCTTTTTGTGCGTGTGTGTGTGTGTGTGTGTGTGACAGAGAGAGAATTGTGTCGGTGTGTGTGTGTGTGTGAGAGAGAGAATTGTGTGTGTGTGTGTGTGTGTGTGTGTGTGATTGATTGAATTGTTCAGACCTGCTTCTCCAACGAACACCTGACTCCTCCCCCTGACACAGACTCCTCCCCTTGACAAATGACTCCTCCCCCTGGCGTCTGACTCCTCCCCCTGATACATGTGCTGTAATCAAAGTGTATATATATGTAGATATATTTGTGTGGTAATCAAAGTATATATATATATATATATGTAGATAGATTTGTGTGGTATAGTGTATATATATGTAGATATATATTAGTGTGGTAAAGTATAGTATATATATGTAGATATATTTGTGTGGTAATCAAAGTATATATATAATATATATATATATATATATATATATATATATATGTAGATATATTTGTGTGGTAAAGTATAGTATCTATATGTAGATATATTTGTGTGGTAATCAAAGTATAGTATATATATATATATGTAGATAGATTTGTGTGGTAATCAAATTATATACAGTCATGGACAAAAATATTGGCACCCCTGCATTTCCTTTAGATAATGCACAATTTCTCCCAGAAAATTGTTGCAATGACAAATGCTTTGGTATTCACATGTTTATTTCTTTTGTTTGCATTGGAGCTTTGGAACACTCTTCTTTTTCCAACTGCTCCAGGTCTCTCACATTTGAAGGGTGCCTTCTCTCAACTGCTGTTTTGAGATCATGCCACAGGTGTGCTATGGGATTAAGATCTGGACTCATCTCGGCTACTTCAGAACTCTCCAGCGCTTTGTCTTAACCATTTCTGGGTGCTTTTTGAAGTGTGCTATGGGTCATTGTCCTGCTGGAAGACCCATGACCACTGACGGAGACCCAGCTTCTGACACTGAAAAATTCTTTGCACACAGTCAAGGCATCGGGTTCCAGAAGCAGCAAAGCAACCCCAAAACATCGGTCCACCTCCACCATGTTTGACTGTAGGGACCGTGTTCTTTTCTTTGAAGGCCTCATTTCGTTTTCTGTAAACTGCTTTACCAAAAAGCTTTACTTTGGTCTCATCTGTCCACAGGACGTTCTCCCAGAATGATTTTGGCTTCCCCAGGAAAGTTTTGGCAAACTCCAGTCTGGCTTTTGTATGTCTCTGTGTCAGCAGTGGGGACCTCCTGGGTCTCCTACCATAGCATCCCATTTCATTCAAAAGGCGACGGATAGTGCGAGCTGACACTGTTGTACCCTGTGTCTGCAGGGCAGCTTGAATTTGTTTTGAAGTTGTTGTAGGTTTTTTATCCACCATTCGAACAATCCTTTGTTGCATTCTGTTATCAATTTTTCTCTTCCTTCCACATCCAGGGAGGTTAGTGACAATGCCATGGGCTGTAAACTTCTTGATGACACTGCGCACAGTGGACACAGGAACATTAAGATCTCTGGAGATGGACTTGTAGCCTTGAGATTGTCCATGCCTTTCTACAATTTTGGTTCTCAAACCCTCAGACAATTCTTTGCTCTTCTTTCTTTTGTCCATGCTCAGTGTGGTATACACAGACCCACAACACAAAGGTTGAGTCAACTTTGCTCCATTTTAACTGGTTGCAAATGTGATTTATATGTTACCAGCATCTGTGACTTGCCACAGGTGAGTTTAAATACAAATTAAAGGAGCATTACATGCTTGAATTACAAATATTTCTTACAATTTTGAAAAGGTGCCAATAATTTTGTCCGGTCCACTTTTGGAGATTTGTGTGGAATCATGTCAGATTTGACATTTCTTGTCTGCTTTTTTGAGTTGTTCCAATGCAAAAAATAGAAATCAACATGTGAATACCAAAACATTTGTAATTGCAACAATTTTCTGGGAGAAGTGGTGCATTATCTGACAGAAGTGCAGGGGTGCCAATATTTTTGTCCATAACTGTATATGTAGATATATTTGTGTGGTAATCAAAGTATATACAGTGGGGAAAATAAGTATTTGAACCCCTGCTGTATTTTAACAGTGAGAAACAGAATATCAACAGAAAAATCCAGAAAACTGCATTTTATAACATTTATGACTTAATTTGCATTTGATGCAGAAAATAAGTATTTGAACCCCTAGCAAAACATGACTTAGTACTTGGTGGAATAACCCTTGTTGGCAAGCACAGACGTCAGACTTTTCTTGTAGTTGGTCACCAGGTTTACACACATCTCAGGAGGGATTTTGGTCCACTCCTCTTTGCAGATCCTCTCCAAATCCTTAAGGTTGCATTTCAATGGGAGGGAATGAGGGAATGAGGTTCAAGCCCAATATTCCACGTTACATGGCCCCATCCATAGTCCCCTCGATGCAGTGGAGTCGTCCTGTACCCTTGGCAGAGAAACAGCCCCAAAGCATAATGTTTCCACCTCCATGCTTGACGGTGGGGATGGTGTTCTTGGGGTCATATTCAGCATTCTTCCCCCTTCAAACGCGGCAAGTCGAGTTGATGCCAAAGAGCTTGATTTTGGTCTCATCTGACCACATCCTGTCTCCCAATCCTCCTTAGAATCATTCAAGTGTTCATGGGCAAACTTCAGACGGCCCTGTACATGTGCTTCCTTGAGCAGGGGGACCTTGCGAGTGCTGCAGTACTTCAAACCATTACGGCGTAGTGTGTTGCCAATGGTTTTCTTGGTGACTGTGGTCCCAGCTGCCTTGAGATCATTCACAAGCTCCCCCTGTGTAGTTCTGGGGTTATTCTGCACCTTTCGGATGATCACTGATACCGCACGAGGGGATGTCTTGCGTGGAGCGCCAGACCTAGAGCGATTGACAGTTGTTTGGTGTTGCTTCCATTTACGAATAATCGCACCAATAGTTGTCTGCTTTTCTCCAAGCTGCTTGCCGATGGTTTTGTAACCCATTCCAGCCTTGTGCGGGTCTACAATCTTATCTCTGACGTCTTTGGACAACTCTTTGGTCTTGCCCATGATTGTGAGGTTGAAGGTGTAAAGTATGATTCTTTGGACATGTTTCTTTTATACACGTCACCAGTTGAGATCAGGTGTACCTTGTTAGGCCTAATGAGGACTAATCTGTGTGCTTCTTGGGCACATAACTGGTCATTGGGAGCCAGAATTCTTGCTGTTTGCTTGGGGGTTCAAATACTTATTTTCTGCATCAAATACAAATCAAGTCATAAATGTTATAAAATGCAGTTTTCTGGATTTGTGTTCATCGTGCCTGCATGTATTGCTGACTTCCCTTTTTAGACTCCCATCACATAACTCTATGGTCTCATTCTAGACTTCCATGACATAACTCCATGGAGTGTCAAGGGTTGTCATGGGGACATGAACCTTAGCCTTCAGCAGTTCTGCCTCTGGACGACCGGTTCCCCCTGTAGATGCAGAGTCTTAAGCTGTTCTGCCACGCAGAGGAGGAGCCTGAGCACTTAATGTGTGCAGTAGAGTAGATCAGAGCCCCTGGTCCTGTTGTAGGGCCTGCTGGATCACATGACGATGTATGAAGTTGGATGTGTGTAAGTGTGTGTGTGTGTGTGTGTGTGTGTGTGTGTGTGTGTGTGTGTGTGGTCTAAAACCCTTCCCCAACTTCAGCCTGTGAGGTCTGCTACTGGTCTCCAAATAGGTGAAGAGCCTAGGCAGACCACCCAGGATTTTGCGATGTTGAGATCGGAACTACTAATGCAAATTCAACCAATCCCTGTGCGCCGTGTCAGTATTTGGACTCTGTTTCATCTGTTTCTGTTTTGACATGTCCTGTGCCTGTGTTGTGGTAGCCATGTGCTACCATGTGCCCCGCCCCTTGTCCTGTCTTTGTTCTGTTTCCACCTGTTCTGCTCCTCACCTGTGCCCAATGATTACCCTGCCTATTTAAGCCTGTCTTGCCTCATGTTCCCTGTCGGATTGTCGCAACTGTTGTGCTACCCTGTTCCGTGAGTTGTCTGTGTTTTTTGGAAAGTAACTTTGCCTGCTTAAGTCTCCTTGAAGGAATACTTTTTTGAACTGTTAGCTTACAGAAGCTTTTCGTGTTTTTCGGCGTGGAAGCCTACAGTGGTCGTGTGCCCTGCTTTTGTGTTTGCCTTTTTGATCCTCTGTTTTTTGTGGAATAAATCCTACTTTCATCGATCTGCGATTGGGTCCTCTTTTGAAATCCTGACATGCCGTTGCATTTTTAACCAAGAACCGCAACTTTCCCGCAAATGTGACCAATCATCGTCGTCTCCCACAACTCATTCCCTTCCGCCTTACTTCCGTATTATGTTCAAGAGCTGCAGCAGACGTTTTGAGTCCAATGTCTCACATTTGCCCACCAAAATAACACACACACACACACACGCGCACACACACATGTACACACACACTGTACACACACACACACACACACGGTAACCACCCTCAGGGAGCAGTACACACACACACACACACAAACACACGGTAACCACCAAAATAACAGCAAAAGATCACAAAAAGCAGTTCCCTGGCATTATACACGGAAGATGAGGGAAAGTATTCTGCATTGTGGTCGAACATAAGTGGAAATCGTCAATTGATAGAATGAGAGAATGAGCAAAACATAGAATGAGAACAGCAGAAACGTATCATTCAAACAAACAGATGTATTCAAACCTTTTGAATTTGGATGCAGTGTTTAAATAGGCTTAAGTTCTGTATACTATTACTGAAGGTGTGTTGCGTTTCCAGTGAAGGACTGCACTTAACGTTATGTTTAAATAATTTTATGTATTCAAGACATTAATGGATACAAAAAGAGTACTTCATTGTGCATTGTTTAGGCACCCTCAGCATAAATGATGCTTCATTTTGTTGTGAGGTTCTGTGTAAATTCAATTTTGAACTCATCTGTGAAGGCTGAGACATTCATAACATTTTATTCAGTCTTACTGATTTTGTAATACCAACAGGTGCACTTCGTTGTGGATAAGTAAAGCCTATTTTGCAAAATGTTTGTAGTCCTGGTAATCTTTTGTTTGGCATGTTAGTAAGGTTATTTAGAGAACCATTTCTCAGTGGTTTTGTTCTTTAATTAATGTTTGTTCATTAATTACTTATACTTCAACAAATTACTCAATTATAATTACAAAGAGGGACATTCACAACTTTTTATTGCAACTTTCACTTGCTCTCACAATTTAATCGCAACAAACACCTAAAAAACACAGCAACCTCCATCGCAATTTTTTAGGAAAGCTCCCGCGAAATCAGTACGTTTTAGGACACAACTATCTAAGTATGACAATATAAATTCCTTTGTATTACAGCTTTACAATGGCAAAGGTATTGCAGAGAAGACATTGTGAGTTGATCAATGTGACTATAAACAGAAAGAAAAGAAAGATATCTTTAAACCGTAAATAAACAGGAATGTACAACACACTACAGTTGTCATATGACTAAGTGCTAATTAAAGATTAGATTTGTAAGAAAATTACTGATTAAAGAATATCTGAAAGATACGTGAGCCTATATTAAAGTTTATCTGAGAGACCAGGGCTCAGGTTAAAGTTGATCTGAGAGAGACCAGAGCTCAGATTAAGAGATCCATCCTCCTCTTGTAGTTGTCTTCTAGAAGGGGCTCCTCAGGGTTGAGTTCATCTGAAAGACATTTTCATCTTAACTTCATATGAACCCAAGGAGCTCTACACCTGTAGGACTAGAACTATTTTCATCTTAACTTCATATGAACCCAAGGAGCTCTACACCTGTAGGACTAGAACTATTTTCATCTTAACTTCATATGAACCCAAGGAGCTCTACACCATTAGGACTATAACTATTTTCATCTTAACTTCATATGAACCCAAGGAGCTCTACACCTGTAGGACTAGAACTATTTTCTAGGATGCAGTTGGAGAATCCTCTGCGTTCATAAAGCACCCACAATCCTATGCGCACGTGCCAGAGCCTTTTTACAAATAAAGTGGTGCAGAATTTGAAGGTGGGCACTTTTCAATGATGTACACCTGCACACTCGCTAGACAGTTTCATGGTTTGTTCTCTGATTGATAGGAAAGAGTCCTGCGTAGCTTTTGAAGCACCCGACTTGGAAGGACTCAAAAGGACCCATCCTTCCAAGGAAGCATCCTTGACTTTGAGAAACACTCAGGATCTTGAGGAAAGAGGAGCAGTATTTGGCAGGATCTCTGAGATGAGAGTAGACCCTGGCAGGCTGGGTGTCCTGCTTTGGTCACGCTGTCCACAGATCCTCCACTAGGAGGCGCTGCTGTGCCTGAAGGATCCTGTAGAAGGCCAGTTTGCCCTGAGCTCCAGCTGAGTGCAGGCCCTCATAAAGGACCCTCATTTTGTCCTCACTGGTGGGAGCAGCTTGGATTTTAGAGTAGGTGTCCCGGACGATGACTCTCTGGTCGAGGAGCTTGTCAGCTATGGGCATCACCTCTGTCACCCTGCTGATGAGCTCTGCCCTCTTCTCGTCCACAAATCCAGCTGCCTCCTGCATGCCGTCCTGTCCTAGGCTCCTGCTGGGCTGCCAGTAGTCCCTACTGCCAGAGATATATAAATCTATATGACTCATATAGATACATATACTATGTCTGTCTAACTCACAGCCACCCAATGCAGAGATATATAACTCTATATGACTCAGACAGACATCGTATATGTATCTATATCTATATAACTCACAGCCACCCAATGCAGAGATATATAACTCTATGTGACTCAGAGTGTCAGAGATCATGACACCATTTACCTGTCTGTACTAAATGATATATCTTTAAGTGAGATATTAAAACACCATTTACCTGTCTGTACTAAATGATATATCTATAAGTGAGATTATTAAAACACCATTTACCTGTCTGTGTTGCCTGCTGGTGATGGTTGGACTGTACAGAGAGAAAGGGTGGAAACGGCAGATAAGAGAAGAAACACAACAAAAGAAATGTGACTCTTATGGGCAATTAAAGCACAATGAAACAACTGCTACTGTGAATATTAGTTTCTCCAACCGTGACGTGTTATATGTGTGGGCTGTTCTATAGAATTTACTTGTATTAATATGTCTGATTATTCTGTAATCATTCACTGACTTTCTTGTTTTGTATTTTGATGTTCTCACCGTGAATATGAGTTGTGACATTCACGTCTCTCTGGACTTGGTTATGAGACACTGAAGGAGCCACAGTTTGACTGCTGTTCTGACCTGAAGAATAACAATCAGGAACATTTCAGTCTATTACAGTCAGAGACACAATCACCAGTCTATTACAGTCACAATCACCAGTCTATTACAGTCACAGACACAATCACCAGCCTATTACAGTCACAATCACCAGTCTATTACATTCACAATCACCAGTCTATTACAGTCACAATCACCAGTCTATTACAATCAGAGACACAATCACCAGTCTATTACAGTCACAATCACCAGTCTATTACAGTCAGACACAATCACCAGTCTATTACAGTCACAAACACAATCACCAGTCTATTACAGTCACAGTCACAATCACCAATCTATTACAGTCACAATCACAATCACCAGTCTATTACAGTCACAATCACCAATCTATTACAGTCAGAGACACAATCACCAGTCTATTACAGTCACAGTCACCAGTCTATTACAGTCACAATCACCAGTCTATTACAGTCACAATCACCAGTCTATTACAGTCACAATCACCAGTCTATTACAGACACAATCACAATCACCAGTCTATTACAGTCACAAACACAATCACCAGTCTATTACAGTCACAAACACAATCGCCAGTCTATTACAGTCACAATCACCAGTCTATTACAGTCACAGACACAATCACCAGTCTATTACAGTCACAGTCACCAGTCTATTACAATCACCAGTCTATTACAGTCACAAACACAATCACCAGTCTATTACAATCACAATCACCAGTCTATTACAGTCACAGACACAATCACCAGTCTATTACAGTCACAAACACAATCACCAGTCTATTACAGTCACAATCACCAGTCTATTACAGTCACAGACACAATCACCAGTCTATTACAGTCACAAACACAATCACCAGTCTATTACAGTCACAATCACCAGTCTATTACAGTCACAGTCACAATCACCAGTCTATTACAGTCACAGACACACTCACCAGTCTATTATGTGTGATGGGCACAGAATGCAATGAGTACCTAGACAATGGATTCTTACCTCGAGGGTAGAATCCAGGCTATAGGCCTTTAACTCAATACAATATATTTAAACATTCCTGAAATCGCGATGTGTACCTGTATATGTGCAGATGGTGATTGAGGGAGTTAGAGAGAGAGAGAGAGATGGTGCAACGGTGATGTTCTCACCGTGAATATGAGTTGTGACATTCACGTCTCTCTGGACTTGGTTATGAGACACTGAAGGAGCCACAGTTTGACTGCTGTTCTGACCTGAAGAATAACAATCAGGAACATTTCAGTCTATTACAGTCAGAGACACAATCACCAGTCTATTACAGTCACAATCACCAGTCTATTACAGTCACAGACACAATCACCAGCCTACCAGGTTATAAAAAAGATTCAGTGTTGGGTTTTGTACCTTTGCTTGACGTGGTGGCCATTTTCCCTTCCTCCTCATCAGCCCTGGCAGCTCTGCTTGTGTAAGACACCTCTCTGTGGAACACTCCTCTGGAATGTCTGGATGCTGCTGCGGACATTTTATGACTGCGTGCCACTTCTCCAGTCTCACCATATTCGACACTTTGTATTGTCGCTTTCCATATGGACTGCTCCTCACTGATAAGATCCAAGTCAAAACAGTGGTCTGCATTGTCTATTAACACCTGAAATAGATCTGGAGGTCTGATGTATTTAAGGGTGATCTCCGGTGGGGAAATGGCAGCAGAACAGTTCGAGGTGAGGCTGAACTTGGTGTACATCCAAATGGACATGTCCGGTCGATGTTTTTTTATCTTCTTGGCATCTTGTTTATACTCTCGTATATCCTTTTCTACGGCCTGAATCATGGAAGCATCTCGTGGCACGACATATATGTGGAGAGTCAAGGGCGGTGTGGTCCGGTAGATTAACACGTCAAGGTGACATTTCATCGGGATGCCGATTTTAACCAGGACTTCTGTCAGTGAGAAGGAGGGCTTGATGAGTTTCGCATGGAAGCGGGTCAGCTCGCAGGTCTCTAAGGTTATACTAGTGTCTTCCCCACGCAGAACTCTCACAGCATCACTGAGAGAGGAGTCTGAGCCGTCCAGACAGGCAAAATGGGGCAGGTGGGCCTCCAGCAGTTTACCTGAGAGCACTCTGATGTCCATCAAGGAACTAATCGGTGTGTACTGCAACATGGCAACCTCTGCTCTGAATACATCTGGGTCGCTGAAGTGATACTGCAAAGTGACTTCACCAGTACACACCCAGCGCAAACCAGACACAGCACACTCAAAACTTCCTGCAGGAGATCTGTGTTTATAAACTGGGACTCCGGTCTCCATGGAGACAGAGGGCTCAATCAGCACCCAGTGGGAGGATTCTGTGATGTCAGCACAGGAATTGCAGCACTGTTGTCCATAGTGAGGATAGATCATTTCACCACCTGAAATGTCCAGCCTTTTGGGGCGACCAGAAAAAAATTAAGAAATGATTTGAGACTTTAAAAAACAAAAACATTATATTACACAATGATATAAAATAGTGCAGTGCCCCGTTGAACTAAGGAACTATTGGGGGTCTCATAACTAAATGTGTCCATTTGCAGATATTTCTGTGGTCTAGGTTGGACCATACCGCAAAAATGTAAGTAAAGCTTTAACAACATGACATGATAACGACTTGCATGACAATATACCTTCAAAATAAATATGAAGATCAAGACCTGTACCCCAACCACAAAAATATCACGGACAATAGACATGGAAAATAGACATGGACAAACTGGTGCATTATTGCATACTGTTGCTTTAAAGTGACGGTGCCTAATTAGTGAAAGCTTGTTGGGTTGGTGTGGTTTTAGCTGTCAGCTACCAGGTTTAATAACAGGGAATAAAACGGACCAATTTAGCCTTATTATAGTTGTCATGGAGACGGCGGCGCGTTTAGACGCAGCGACCGGAGGTATCCGAACTAGGCTAGCGGCTAGCCCAACTCGCCCAGCCATACCATCCGTCATGGCTAACGTAACGAACAAAATGTCATACGACTGCTGAGGTCAGCGAATCGGATGTGTGCTTGTTTTCACTGAAACATGGCTTAATGACAACATCCCGACTCCGCTGTACATCTTGAGCAGCTTACATGCTATCGAGCGGACAGAGCCCACGTTAACGGAGGTAAACAACGCGGTGGAGGAGTTTGTGTTTACATACGTGACGCGCGGTGCCAGGACGCTGTGGTAGTATGCAGACACTGTTCACCACTGGCGGAGTTTATGATCATAAAGTGCCGTCCTTTCTATCTGCGAGAGAATTGACTGCGGTTCTGATTGGCTAATAATGTTATTCTGAGCGCGGAGAGTTGTGCTCCTTTCATATCATTGGCAGACGAACTCATAAACTTGAAAGTTATGATATCGAGACGTGTTTTTTTTTTTTTTTTTTCAATATAAGACTTTTTTTTTGCAGCCAAACGCTGCACGCCGGAAATCCGGCACGGTGCCGGAATACTTTAACCCCTGGACATATCTGGAAGTGCTGCATAGTAGACCGGAGCCAGTCAGCCGGTAACGTACTACCTGGATCCTGCCAGGAGGAGTAGTTGTGTGCTACTCAAAATGGTGAAGGTGTGCCTGTACAATGGCAATATGAAGATGGAGACATACGCCATCTTGGATGATGGATCAGAACGCACAATCCTCCTTAAAGGTCCTGCTCAGGAGCCGGGTCTCCAAGGATAGACCAAACAATAGACCTCATTCTCGAAACATTTTCTTACTTGTCTTATTAAATATCTTCTTACCAACCTCGAAAGACCAACCTCAGAAAAGAGCTCCGCTGGATTCATGAACGCCTGGAAATGTGTTCTTAATTGAACGCGCTTTCTCATACACCTGAACTTGCATACAGAAACGCCCCACCAGCTCCTTATAAGGGCATGCTATTGCAACGTGCGCACACTCCACAGGCAACGCGAAAGCAACTTCAGAGACTGATCAAAATCATTTCAAAGCAAGCACCGGTAAACCCAGACCTAATTTCACCAGGGCAGAGGTGGAGGTACTGTTACAGAATGTAGATATGTCCATTCTATTCCACTATGGCTATATCCACGCAATTGAGTTTAGTGGTTATTTATTCATTCATTGCCATTTCCAGTGTTCATATAGTGTTTTTATTTATGTTAGGACATCACGATGGCTCGGTCTCGGAATCATGACTATAAATGTTAAACATAATTGTTAATGATACAAATATTCTCTTATTTATTATTATTATAATTATTTAAATCCAAGGATGTCTGTAGAATCACGCGATGTATCTTCCTTGGCTGAAGTAGCTAGCATAGCATTGGCCGTTGAAATTAATGGGAGTTGTAATCTGTGAAAATACAGCCTGATTGGTTTATGCTGTGCGGGCTTTGGCCAATGACAGGCTGTCATTTGTTCTGACTGAGATCAAATGCAACAGGTCAGCAAAAAACGGAGAGACAAACGCTTGTGAACCGGTTCATAACTTTTAAATTGGGCAAAGACCGGTTGATGTCATTTAAATATCGATACGGGACTTCACGCATCTATGTAGTCATATCTTACACGCTAAAAACGGATATCGATACGTATCTTTTTTTTTTACACCCCTGGGTTCCTCCTATGTGGTGTGTGTGTGTTCGTCTTTCATATCCTTAGGCATTAATTATTAAACATCAGTAGATAATTCATCACTCTGTATGTGTGTGTGTGAGAGTGTGTGTGTGTGTGTGTGTGTGTGTGTGTGGTCCACCAGACTCACTTGGGAGTGTCATCAGAGAGCAGCTGTGCTCCTGGATCCTGCTGGGTTTTGTCTGTGAGGTGCAGCTCTGCAGCATCTGAGGAGTGGGAGCTGCTAGTGGAGGCTGCTGCTGCTGCTGGACTCTCCCTTCTCAAGGTACGATAATAACCATAACCCACCCTAGAAGACAATTATTAATGTGTTCACACTCATATTAGTGTCTCCAGTTTGCAATAGGGATTCTTCAGTACATCTGAGATGCTGAACTCCTGCATCACACACACACTCACACACCGTACCTCGCTCATTACACTATATCACACACAACAGAACACACACACACACACACACTCACACAAACAAACACACACACACACACTTGACCCATCGCAGGGTTCTCCACACACACACACTGTACCTCAGAAATTACACTGCATCAAACACACCAACACACATTAACTGCAGGTTGACCAAAAAACACACACAGTCATTCCTCACTCATTACACTATCACTCTCACACACACTCATTCCTCACTCATTACACTGTATCACTCTCACACACACTCATTGCAGGGTGACCCAGACACACACACAGTACCTCACTAATTACCCTAGATCACACACACAAAACACACACACACACAAACACACACAGACACACACACACTGTACCTCAAAAATGACACTGCGTCAAACAAACCAGCACACATTCACTGCAGGGTGACCAAAACACACACAGACGCACACTGTACTTCAGTCAATACACTGTATCACACACCAACACACACACACTCGCTGCAGTGGGCCCCAAACATACACACACACACACACAAACAGTGCCTCAGTAATTTCTCTGTATCTCACACTTCCCCAATCACAGGATTCTTCAAACTTCACCCCACAGAGGATATCACACACACACACACACACACACACATATGTTATTGTGTGTTAACACTCACTTTAGTATCTTTAGTTTGCAATGGGGATTCTTGAGGAGGTCTGCGAGATGTTGAACTCCTGCATCATGAATCTTATTGCTAGATAGGTCCAGCTGCTTTAAACTGCAGGAGGTTGATCTGGCAGCTGATGCTAAAGCAGCACAGCTCTTCTCTGTGAGGGAACAATGCCTCAGCCTGGGAGAAACATAATGACACATCTGATTATTACACTCACACACCATACTTCATCATCACAGTGAATCACACACACACACCACACACACCCACACACACACACACACACACACCCCGTTCCTCACTCATTACACTGTATAACACACACACTCATTGCAGGGTGACTCAGACACACAGACTGTACCTCCTTCAGAAAACTGTATCACACACGTGAACACACACACTCATTGCAGTGGGACCCAAACACACACACACACAATCATTGCAGAGGGACCCAAACAAACACACACACACACACACACACACACACCATACCTCTGTAATGTCACTGTATCTCACACACCCACCAACAAATACACACACACTTATTGAAGGGTGACCCAAGCACCGACACCGTACCTCAGTCATTAGACTGCATAACACACACACACACACACACCAACAAATACACACAGGCACACTCATTGCAGGGTGACCCAAACACAGACAGTACCTCACCAATTACCCTGGTTCTCTCTCACACACACACACTGTGCCTCAGAAATTGCACTGCATCAAACACACGAACACAAATTCACTGATGGGCGGCCAAAACACACAAACCCACACACATACACACTCTGTACTTCACTCAGTACATTGTATGACACACAGCAACACACACACACTCATTGCAGTGGTAACCAAACACACACACACACACAGAGAGACACACACCCTACCTCAGTCATTTCCCTGTATATCATTCACACACACCAACAAACCCCCACTGCAGGGTGACCCAAACACACACACACACACACACACACAGTACCTCACTCATCTCTCTCACACACACACTCACTGCAGGGCAACAAAAATACACACACACACACACTTGACCCATCACAGGGTTCTCCACACATGCCAGACTTGCCACACTGCATACACAAACAAAAAGTGTGCTACACACACACTGACCAGTACAGGCAACACACATGTACAGTCCCCTTACTAATACAAACACACACACACCCCATTCCTCACTTATTACACTGAATCACCCACACCAACACACACACTCACTGCAGGGTGACCCAAACACACACACCACACTTGCCCAATCACAGGATTCTCCAAACACACACACCAAACTTCACTCCACAGAGGTCACCATATACACACACACACAAACACACAACAGATTTGCCACACACACCGTAGTTCACCTACCCCCATGTACCCCTCCCCCACATACAATTCACAGGGTGCCCCCCCACACACACACACACACACAGGTATGTTGTTGTGTGTTAACACTCACTGTAGTAATTCTAGTTTGCAGTAGGGATTCTTGAGGAGGTCTGAGAGATGTTGAACTCCTGCATCATGAATCTCATTGTGAGATAGGTCCAGCTGTTTCAAACTGCAGGAGGATGATCTGGCAGCTGATGCTAAAGCAGCACAGCTCTTCTCTGTGAGGGAACAACGCTGCAGACTGGGAGAAACATAATGACACATTTGATTATTACACTTGGAATCTAAATAAGCACGCTTAAGTTGAAGAAGGGACCGGAGAGTTGAAGTGAGGTTTCTGGAGTTTATTTTGGCGTGGAGACCCCTCTCAGCTTGGTGCTCAGAGAAAGGCCTACCTGATAGCAGAATATGTAGGCATTTATACATTTCAGTCAGGTAGAATACAATAGGGGAGGGGATGACCACACCTATAAGTGAGAGGAAGGGGGAGACAGTGGGGTGAGGGGTTCACCTATGGGGGGAGGGGGGTGATACCATGGCACAAAGGGTCTTAGCAGGAAGGAGCCTATCTGGGGGGGGGGGTCTCTCTTGTTCAGGTCTCAGTGAAACAGACAGAGTACACATCCAAAATGAGTTGCAGATACAAAATAAGGAGTTAATGTCTTACAACAACAGAATAGCAATATTTCCAGTTCCATCAGTCCCCTATATGAGCATTTATATGCTCACACAATAACCACCATGCAACAGCCAATCAGAGCAGGAAACATCAATATATGTTGTAGGGGCAGCTTTTCAGCGGCCACTTCTGAGAGCGGAATAATCCAGACAACGCGCGTCTTCGAGTATAGAGTGATTTATTTGTCTTTCTGTTACCTCAAACAAAGGCTCTCCATCGCATTAACGCGTCAACGCGGTTGAAAAATTGTTTGCCACTTCCGATCTACCGGGCTCGGCACTGGCACGGCCCTAAATAACATGTCAATCAGACGTGTGTCAATCATTCAATCAGCCAGACAATTGAACAGACAGAACATGGCAATCATAGTATTCACCTTCGCATAATTTTAAACCATAATTCAAATGTTTCATTAACTTAACTTAAACTTATCAACATTAATAATTCATATACATTTGGAACCTTAAATTACAAAACGGCTCCAACATATGTTAAAGATACAAATGATACAGAACAACAGTAGCACGGTGGCTCAGTTGCTTGCACTGCTTGCACTGCCGCCTCACAGCAAGAAGGTCATGGGTTTGATTCCCACATGGAGTGCTGTTGGCTCTGGGGGGCAGGTCCTCCCCAGACCTTCAGTGCTCAGGTGGGCTATCTCCCGGGCCTTTCGGTGTGGAGTTTGCATGTTCTCCCCGTGTTCACAAGTGGTTTCCTCCGCTAATAACCCCAACAGAAAAACATGCAAAAAGAACAGAACAATCCTGTCCGTCCCTGACCGAGACGGACGGTTCACTTGGTCCCCGGGCGCTGAGGAGCTGCCCACTGCTCCTGGAGGATCCTGGAGGAGGGACGATCCGGGATGGGTTAAAGGCAGAGCAAAAATTCACGGCGACCTCAGGCCTGCGTGTGTGTGTGTAGTGTGTCCTGGTCGCCTCCATATATATATATATAACACGTGTGTGGTGCTGTGAGTTGTGCGTGCAATAAAAAACTGACTGCAGTCAGTCTTGTTGTTGTTTGTTTAGAATAGCTATTTTGCAGTTCCATTTATATGCTCACACAAGAACCACCATGCAACAACAAATCAGGCCAGGAAAACATCAATATGCGGTTCCATCACACTCACACACCATACTTCATCATCACAGTGAACAACACACACACACACACACACACACACACACACACACACACCACGTTCCTCACTCATTACACATTATCACACACGCACTTATTGCAGGGTGACTCAAACACACAGACTCTACCTCCTTCAGAACACTATCACACACGTGAACACACACACTCAATGCAGTGGGACCCAAACACACACACACACACCAAACCTCCATAATGTCACTGTATCTCACACACCCAGCAACAAATACACACACACTTATTGAAGGGTGACCCAAACACACAGACAGTACCTCACTAATTACCCTGGTTCTCTCACACACACACACACACACACACACTGTGCCTCAGAAATTCCACTGCATCAAACACACCCACACAAATTCACTGATGGGCGACCAAAACACACAAACCCACACACATACACACTCTGTACCTCACTCAGTACATTGTATGACACACAGCAACACACACACACTCATTGCAGTGGGAACCAAACACACACACACACACACACACACAGAGACACACACCCTACCTCAGTCATTTCCCTGTATGTCACACACACACACCAACAAACCCCCACTGCAGGGTGACCCAAACACACACACACACCAACACACACACAGTACCTCACTCATCTCTCTCACACACACACTCACTACAGGGCGACAAAAATACACACACACACTTGACCCATCACAGGGTTCTCCACACATGCCAGACTTGCCACACTGCATACACACACACACTGACCAGTACAGGCAACACACATGTACAGTCCCCTTACTAATACAAACACACACACACACACACACACACACACACACTGACCAGTACAGGCAACACACATGTACAGTCCCCTTACTAATACAAACACACACACCCCATTCCTCACTTATTACACTGTATCACCCACACCAACACACACACTCACTGCAGGATGACCCAAACACACACACCACTTGACCAATCACAGGATTCTCCAAACACACACACCAAACTTCACTCCACAGAGGACACCACATACACTCACACACAACAGATGTGCCACACACACCATAGTTCACCTACCCCCATGTACCCCTCCCCCCACATACAATTCACAGGGTGCCCCCCCCCCACACACACACACACAGGTATGTTGTTGTGTGTTAACACTCACATTAGTATTTCCAGTTTACAGTGGGGATTCTTGAGGAGGTCTGAGAGATGTTGAACTCCTGCTTCATGAATCTCATTGCCAGATAGGTTCAGCTGCTTCAAACTGCAGTAGGTTGATCTGGCAGCTGATGCTAAAGCAGCACAGCTCTTCTCTGTGAGTGAACAACGCTCCAGCCTGAGAGAAACATAATGACACATCTGATTATTACACTCACACACCATACTTCATCAACACAGTGAACAACACACACACACACACAGCAGTACAGGCACACACACCCCGTTCCTCACTCATTACACTGTATCACACACACACACTCATTGCAGAGTGACACAACCTAAACAGACAGTACCTCAAGAATTACCCTGGATCACACACACACACACACACACACACACCCACCCACACACCCCGTTCCTCACTCATTACAGTGTATCACACACACACACACACACACACTCCGTTCCTCACTCATTACACTGCATCACACACAGACACACACACACACAGAGAGCAGTACACACACACACACACACACACACACACACCCCGTTCCTCACTCATTACACTGTATCACACACACACACAGTTCCTCAGAAATGCCACTGCATCAAACACACCAAAACATTCACTGCAGGGTGACCAGAATATACACAAGCCTACAAACACACAAACACACACACACACACACACACACACAGCAGGACAGGCACACACACCCCGTTCCTCACTCATTACAGTGTATCACACACACACACACACACACACACAGCAGGACAGGCACACACACCCCGGACCTCAGAACTCGTTGCTATGTGCTTCCCTCACATAATCCATATTTTACCCAACAAAGACAGCCAATCTCTCTCTAACACACACACACACACACACACACACCCACACACAGTAGTTCACCCATCCCCAAACTAATACAAACATACGCACACACAGACACACACACACACCGTACCTTGCTCATTACACTATATCACACACAACGGAACACACACACACACACACTCTCACACACATTCACACAAACACACACTCACACAAACAAACACACACACACACACACTCTTTGCGAGGTGATTGAAACACACACACACACTTGACCCATCACAGGGTTTTCCACACACACACTGTACCTCAGAAATTACACTGCAACAAACACACCAACACACATTAACTGCAGGTTGACCAAGACACACACACCCACACACACACACACTGCACCTCACACACCTCATTCCTCAGTCATTACACTGTATTACTCTCACACACACTCATTGCAGAGTGACCCAGACACACACACAGTACCTCACTAATTACCCTAGATCACACACACACACACACACACACACACACTGTACCTCAAAAATGACACTGCATCAAACACACCAGCACACATTCACTGCAGGGTGACCAAAACACACACAGACGCACACTGTACTTCAGTCAATACACTGTATCAGACACTAACACACACACACTCATTGCAGTGGGCCCCAAACATACACACACACACAAAAACAGTGCCTCAGTAATGTCTCTGTATCTCATACTTCCCCAATCACAGGATTATTCACCCCACAGAGGACACCACACACACACACACCTGTTGTTGTGTGTTAACACTCACTGTAGTATCTGTAGTTTGCAGTGGGGATTCTTGAGGAGGTCTGAGAGATGGTGAACTCCTGCATCGTGAGTCTTATTGCCAGATAGGTCCAGCTGCTTCAAACTGCAGGAGGTTGATCTGAAAGCTGATGCTAAAGCAGCACAGCTCTCCTCTGTGAGGGAACACTCCCTCAGCCTGGGAGAAACATAATGACACATCTGATTATTACACTCACACGCCATACTTCATCAACACAGTGAACAACACACACACACACACACACACACACACACACACAGAGCAGTACAGGCACACACACCCCGTTCCTCACTCATTACACTGTATAACACACACACTCATTGCAGGGTGACTCAAACACACAGACTGTACCTCCTTCAGAACACTGTATCACACACGTGAACACACACACTCATTGCAGTGGGACCCAAACACACACACACACACCATACCTCCGTAATTTCACTGTATCTCACACACCCACCAACAAATACACACACACTCAATGAAGGGTGACCCAAGCACAGACACCGTACCTCAGTCATTAGACTGCATAACACACACACATACACACACACCAACAAATACACACACGCACACTCATTGCAGGGTGACCCAAACACACAGACAGTACCTCACTAATTACCCTGGTTCTCTCTCTCACACACACACACACACACACTGTGCCTCAGAAATTGCACTGCATCAAACACACCAACACAAATTCACTGATGGGCGACCAAAACACACAAACCCACACACATACACACTCTGTACCTCACTCAGTACATTGTATGACACACAGCAACACACACACACACTCATTGCAGTGGGAACCAAACACACACACACACACACCCTACCTCAGTCATTTCCCTGTATGTCAAACACACAAACACACACACCCAAACCCCCCCCGTTCCTCACTCATTACACTGTATCACACACACACACACACACACTCATTGCAGGGTGACGCAACCTACACAGACAGTAACTCAGTAATTACCCTGGATCACACACACACACAGAGCAGTACAGGCACACACACACCCCGTCCTCAATCATTACACTGTATCACACACACACACACACAGAGCAGGACAGGCACACACACCCCGTTCCTCACTCATTACACTGTATCACATATACACACACACACACACACACACACACACAGCAGGACAGGCACACACACCCCGTTCCTCACTCATTACACTGTATCGCACACACACTCATTGCAGAGTGACCACAAACCTACACAGACAGTACCTCAGTAATTACCCTGGATCTCTCACACACACACACACACACACACACACACACACACACACACACACACACACAGAGCAGGACAGGCACACACACCCCTCGTTTCTTACTCATTACACTGTATCACACACACACACAATACCTCAGAAATGACACTGCATCAAACACACCAACACATTCACTGCAGGGTGACCAGAATATACACAAGCATACAAACACACACACACACACACACACACTTGACCCATCACAGGGTTCACACTCAGAGACTTCACTCCACAGAGGACACGGCATACACAAACACAAACAAACAAAACGTGTGCCACGCACACATGCACACACACACACACACACACAGGTATGTTGTTGTGTGTAACACTCACAGTAGTATCTCTAGTTTGCCGAGTGGATTCTTGAGGAGGTCTGAGAGATGTTGAACTCCTGCATCATGAATCTTATTGTGAGATAGGTCCAGCTGCTTTAAACTGCAGGAGGTTGATCTGGCAGCTGATGCTAAAGCAGCACAGCTCTTCTCTGTGAGGGAACAATACTGCAGCCTGGGAGAAACATAATGACACATCTGATTATTACACTCACACACCATACTTCCTCATCACAGTGAACAACACACACACACACAGACACACACAGAGCAGTACAGCCACACACACCCCGTTCCTCACTCATTACACTGTATAACACACACACTCATTGCAGGGTGACTCAAACACACAGACTGTACCTCCTTCAGAACACTGTATCACACACGTGAACACACACACTCATTGCAGTGGGACCCAAACACACACACACACACCTCCGTAATTTCACTGTCTCTCACACACCCACCAACAAATACACACACACTCATTGAAGGGTGACCCAAGCACAGACACCGTACCTCAGTCATTAGACTGCATAACACACACACATACACACACACCAACAAATACACACACACACACTCATTGCAGGGTGACCCAAACACACAGACAGTACCTCACTAATTACCCTGGTTCTCTCTCACACACACACACACACTGTGCCTCAGAAATTGCACTGCATCAAACACACCAACACAAATTCACTGATGGGCGACCAAAACACACAAACCCACACACATACACACTCTGTACCTCACTCAGTACATTGTATGACACACAGCAACACACACACACACACTCATTGCAGTGGGAACCAAACACACACACACACACACCCTACCTCAGTCATTTCCCTGTATGTCAAACACACAAACCCCCCCGTTCCTCACTCATTACACTGTATCACACACACACTCATTGCAGGGTGACGCAACCTACACAGACAGTAACTCAGTAATTACCCTGGATCACACACACACACACAGAGCAGTACAGGCACACACACACCCCGTCCTCAATCATTACACTGTATCACACACACACACACACACACACACACACAGAGCAGGACAGGCACACACACCCCGTTCCTCACTCATTACACTGTATCACACACACACACACACTCATTGCAGAGTGACCACAAACCTACACAGACAGTACCTCAGTAATTACCCTGGATCTCACACACACACACACACACACACACACACACACACATACACAGAGCAGGACAAGCACACACACCCCTCGTTTCTTACTCATTACACTGTATCACACACACACACAGTACCTCAGAAATGACACTGCATCAAACACACCAACACATTCACTGCAAGGTGACCAGAATATACACAAGCATACAAACACACACACACACACACACACACACACACACACACACACACACACACTTGACCCATCACAGGGTTCACACTCATAGACTTCACTCCACAGAGGACACGGCATACACAAACACAAACAAACAAAACATGTGCCACGCACACATGCACACACACACACACACACACACACACACACAGGTATGTTGTTGTGTGTAACACTCACTGCAGTATCTCTAGTTTGCAGAGTGGATTCTTGAGGAGGTCTGAGAGATGTTGAACTCCTGCATCATGAATCTCATTGTTAGATAGGTTCAGCTGCTTCAAACTGCAGGAGGTTGATCTGGCAGCTGATGCTAAAGCAGCACAGCTCTTCTCTGTGAGGGAACAATTCCTCAGCCTGGGAGAAACATAACGACACATCTGATTATTACACTCACACACCATACTTCCTCATCACAGTGAACAACACACACACACACACACACACACACACACACACAGAGCAGTACAGGCACACACACCCCGTTCCTCACACATTACACTGTATCACACGCACACACATTACAGGGTGACTCAAACACAGACTGTACCTCCTTCAGTACACTGTATCACACACGTTAACACACACACACACACACTCATTGCAGTGGGACCCAAACACACACACAGACACACGCACACACAGAGCAGTACAGGCACACACACCCTGTTCCTCACTCATTACACTGTATCACACACACACACACTCATTGCAGGGTGACACAACCTACACAGACAGACACTCAGTAATTACCCTGGATCACACACACACCCCGTTCCTCACTCATTACACTGTATCACACACACACACACAGAGCAGTACAGGCACACACACCCTGTTCCTCACTCATTACACTGTATCACACACACACACACACCCCGTTCCACACTCATTACACTGTATCACACACACACACACACCCCGTTCCACACTCATTACACTGTATCACACACACACACACACACACACACACACACACAGAGCAGTACAGGCACACACACCCCTCGTTCCTCACTCATTACACTGTATCACACACACACACACACACACACACACACAGAGCAGTACAGGCACACACACCCCTCGTTCCTCACTCATAACACTGTATCACACACACAGTACCTCAGAAATTACACTGCATCAAACACACCAACACATTCACTGCAGGGTGACCAAAATATACACAAGCATACAAACGCACACACACACAGACACACTCTTGACCCATCACAGGGTTCTCACTTAGAGACTTCACTCCACAGAGGACACTGCCTACACAAACACAAACAAACAAAACGTGTGCCAAACACACACACACACACACACACACACACAGGTATGTTGTTGTGTGTTAACACTCACTCTAGTGTCTGTAGTTTGCAGTGGGGATTCTTGAGGAGGTCTGAGAGATGTTGAACTCCTGCATCATGAATCTCATTGTGAGATAGGTCCAGCTGTTTCAAACTGCAGGAGGTTGATCTGGCAGCTGATGCTAAAGCAGCACAGCTCTTCTCTGTGAGGGAACAATCCTTCAGCCTGGGAGAAACATAATGACACATCTGATTATTACACTCACACACCATACTTCATCAACACAGACACACACACACACACATAGCAGTACAGGCACACACACCCCGTTCCTCACTCATTACACTGTATCACATACACACACACTCATTGCAGGGTGACACAACCTACACAGACAGAAACTCAGTAATTACCCTGGATCACACACACACACACATACACACAGAGCAGTACAGGCACACACACCCCGTTCCTCACACATTACACTGTATCACACACACACACACACACACACACTCATTGCAGGGTGACACAACCTACACAGACAGTACCTCAAGAATTACCCTGGATCACACACACACACACCCCGTTCCTCACTCATTACACTGTATCACACACACACACACACACACACACACACACACACACACACACACACACACAGAGCAGTACAGGCACCCACACCCCATTCCTCACTCATTACACTGTATCACACACACATTGCAGGGTGACACAACTTACACAGACAGAAACTCAGTAATTACCCTGGATCACACACACACACACAGAGCAGTACAGGCACACACACACCCCGTTCCTCACACATTACACTGTATCACACACACACACACTCATTGCAGGGTGACACAACCTACACAGACAGTACCTCAAGAATTACCCTGGATCACACACACACACACCCCGTTCCTCACTCAAATCATTGCCTAAGATAAATGAAATACCTGGTACAGGGAGACCTTGACGAACTCCTACCACCACATCACCTTTGACCAGTTTTGAAGAGAGAAAAACTCGATGCAACGGCACCTAGACAGGAGTCATTTCAAAACCCCTGACTAGAACATGTGTTCCAGTGTAAGTGCTGTCAGACAAAGGCAAAACACCAGACAGCATAAAAGAGCTGCCCCAGTATCTCTTAGTATGCGTATTGGCACACTACAATGCCCATCAGGCAAAGACACAGAGCCTTTGGTAACAAAGGGAGTGTAATCTGCATCAACTTCACATTGATCTTGCTTAGAAGCAACCACAGGTCCAACACTCAAAGTATCATTTAAAGAAGACAGGGTGCTTCCACAGGAAGCCACTAGGCCAAAACTCTTGGACTTCCCTTTATCTTTCTCTTTCCTCTTACGAAGTTCTACACAGTCATACTTCATATGGCCTACCTTCTTGCAATAGTTGCAAATGATTTCTGTGTTGTTATAAGGAGGACGGCTAGCATTAGCAGGGGGAGATGAGCGCGGAGCATCATTTCCACCTCCATACTGTTGCTGACTGTTAAGAGGTGGTCGTGTTCTGCTCTGATGGCTTACCCAGCCGCTACCAGGTACACGCTTATGCGTAAGCACAAACTTATCAGCAAGAACAGCAGCCTCGTGCAACTTTTGCACTCCCTTTTCAGACAGATAGACAGCCACAGCCTCAGGGAGACAATTCATGAAATCCTCTATGAGGACAAGTTGTCGTAGGTCTTCCCTGGAATCTGCTTTCTGTGAACAGCACCACCTATCAAACAGACGCTCTTTCTCACGTGCAAATTCAACAAAAGTTTGCTGTTCTGACTTCCTGGTCTTCCTAAACTTTTGGCGATAAGCCTCAGGGACAAGCTCATAAGCTTGAAGGATGGCCGTTTTCAAATCCTCATAGTTCATAGCTTGTTCCAAACCTAGAGCAGAAAACACTTTCTGCGCCTTCCCTGTAAAAACACACTGAAGCAACAGAGGCCACACATTCTCGGGCCATTTAAGAGTGGTCGCCACTCTCTCAAAGTGAGAAAAATATTTCTCCACGTCTTTCTCTATAAAGGGTGGTACAAGGCAAATATTCCTAGTGACATCAAAACCAGGTTGTTGATGGGCAGGAGAGGGGGGATGAGATGGCAGTTGTTTAAGTTCAAGATCAAGCTTCTTTAATGTCAAAGCATGCTCTCGCTCATGCTCACGCTCCTCCATCTCCATACGCTTTAGCTGGAGCTCATGCTCGAGTTTGCGAACCTCTAAAGCCCTTTCTGATTCAATCTCTTTTTCTCTAAGAAACCTAGCCTCCCTCTCAGCCTTCAGTTTCTCAAATTGTAACTGATCTGAATCAGATTCCAAAACTCCTTTAAGTATAAGCTGGCTTTTTATGGACTTAAAAAAAAAAGCTTGAAAGAAACATTGTTTAAGGCCAGTTCGTAATGTTCAGCCACTGCACAGAGTTGCACCTTGGTTAAACTAGACAACACTTCCTCAGACGGCTTGGCAATAAAATCTTCAGGGGTTGCCATTTTAACTCAGTCAAACTCACAAACCAGTACAACCTTAAACCCAGTTCACTCAGAAGTATAGCTATGTGCTACCTATTCTGCCACAATAGGAGTTAAGAAACACAAGCTATGCTACCGTGCACAGCAACGGGCTACCAAGCGGCCACAAAATTTGCTGTTTCATAAAATCGGGAGATCTGTATTAACGCATTTAGGCAGAGAATACATACAATGAAACACGTATACACAACAATACATGCGTGGTTATTAACCTTATAAAGAAAATCTTATCGTGTTGTTAACATAAAGTTCTTGGACACCAGTATTTTCAAGTCCCAGCTGTTCCAGCTGTATTTAAAGTGCCAGCGTTCCGACAGGCCGCAAGTGTCGGCCTGCTTCCGCGATAATGTACCTGCCCGTTTCAGGAACAATCCCGTGTGAAACAGTAATCCAAAACGTTATCCACAAAAACGAACCCAATCCTCTTCTAACTCAAAAATCGCAAGGCATTACCATGCGTAAAACAGGAACAAAAAAGAAATATCACCCTTCTCACCGCTTCCCGAGCTGGAAGGAATCTTCAGTATTCCGGTAATCCTCAATGCTTTTAGAACGGACTTGAGAATAACCTCAGTGGAAAATGTAAACAATAAACATAAATAAAGAAACAAAACTACTTTGAAACAAAAATAGGCCTTTGGCTGTCTAAGTTGTCTCAGATAATTCCTAAACCTTAGCTTGCCGCCACTACTCCCCTCAAACACATTCCCACCACCCCCTTTTGAGCGTTCACCTGCCTTCAGTCAACCCAGGAGCGTCTCTAGTTAAAGGGCTAGCCTCCTAATTTGAAGGCCTAGGTGTTTGCTACTCATCCCATTATTCTAGTCAGATGGGGTCATGTACTTATATATATATGGCTAGACTGGATTTATGTCCAGCATACATATAAAAAGGTACCGGAGAGCCTTTAACTGACTTCTCAGTACCTATATCAAAACACCTAGTTTATGTGAACATCACAACACACAATGGCAAACAGACTGTGATACCACACCAATGAACTGGTAACTAATAACCAGAACCAAGTAGACACAAATCTACAAACAGATAACTGTTTACCAATATTTAGCTTAGCTAAACATCAAGAACGTTAAAGTTCAAACAAGCACTCACTAGCTCAGTTTACTGCTTCTCAAAAGGCAAAGTTACTGAGAACAAACAAGTCAACGGAGACACCTCCAAACAAAGCACAGTAACTTTCAATCTAAGCGTTTTTCAGCTACAAGTTACAAGTGTCTTCTGAAATGTTTTCTAACGGACTTCGGAAGACCAACGTCAGAAAAGATCTCCGCCTAATTCATTAACGCCAGCTATTTAAATCTGAGGATGTCCGTAGAGTTGATATGAACGTAATCACCAACGATTTCTCACAAATTCAGGCCTTCCCACTAAATGCCCCTTCTAAAGCAGCTTGCACACTGCCCCGTCAAACGCCAACATTCTTCAACAAACGCCAACAAACACCGACAGTTGGGTCAGTGTGCGCCAGCAGTTGGTGTTTGTTGGTCATTGTCAGGTACTGTCGAAGAGTTCAACATGTTCAGTCGGATTGGGTAAAGTTGCAGAATGTCTGACCAATGTAGAGAGATTTCCAACAGTCTGACAGCTCGCAACTAGGCTCAACTCGCGTGCATAACATCCTCGAGCTCTCTTGGATGTTGTTGTTATCTTGATTATCGGCCAGTTTGTTAAATAAACCGATATCCTAAGTCTATTTATAGATTAACGTTATGTATTAGCTTACCCAAATGAACGGTTTTCGAGACAGATATTTGTCGACGACTCGTTTAACACTGCAACGTGTTTCTAAATATTAATATTAATGTTAAAGGTGACGTTACATGAGTACGTTTGCGCTTATGTTAGTTATCTGCCATTCCCACTTCATTCCAATTACCGTGTTGGTTTTCGAAATATAAATATGCACGCATACTGTCGTATTAAAAGTTTTGGCACCCTCTGAGGCTGCATGATAATTTACTCTGTCTTCACCAAAAAAAGATCACAGTGGTATATTATTCATTTTCTATTTAACACTGAGTACTGGGGTGTTTTCCAGACAAAGATATTTAGTGTAGCAGTATTTGAAATTAAATCCAATGTGAAAAATAGGCTGTGCAAATATTTAGGCACCCTAATCATTTTCATGATTTGAATACCTGTAACTACTCAATACTGAATAATTGCAACACATAATTAGTCTGATTAGCTTGTTAAGCCTTCAATTCCATAGAAAGGTCCATTCAATCATTAGAAAAACTATCTAAGGTAGCCAATTGCAAGATGTTCTTCTCCTTGATTCTCCTCTGAAGAGTGGCAACATGGGGGCCTCAAAACAACTGTCAAATGATCTGAAAACAAAGATTGTCAGTGTTGTGTTGTAACTTGAGTTGATAAATAAAGCAGTTCATATCCAGCCTGCTCATTGCAAATGTGTTTTTTCTTGTTCATATTGTGTGCGGTTAACAAATATTTTCCTTTTTATGTTGCACTGAAATTAAGTGATTTAGTGTGTTCTTGGTCACATCAATTTGAAAGCTGGACCAAAGTGTTTAATTTCACTCAATTACAATTAGGCTAAATAAAAAGTTAAGTTGTAAGTACAGTCTGGACAGTCTTTTTCTCTCAACGCCTCAATAGGTAGATCTTGCCTGTCACCAAGGCAGAGTTTGTGATCTTTGGCCAAAAAAGTTTGGTGACCACTGAGTTAGAGGTATTAAGAGAAATACATAAAAAATGGGAAAAAGTGAATCAAAATCAGAAGACGTACATGATAATGGCAATAAGAGGTGATTTAAAATGTCTACAACAAGAAGAAAATTGTAACACTGATATGAAAATGTTTTTACATTATTGGTTGCGCCAAACAGAGCAAAGCTTACGGTAATGGTGGCAAGAAAGCCAATGATTTTTTGTTTTGTTTTGTTTTGTTTTGTTTTGTTTTGTGTGACTCTGATTACTCTAATTAGATGCCCAGAACAGTAAGGTTGTAAGAAGAAAGAGACATCTAAAAGAGTCTGAAAACAGGAGAGATATTTAAAAAATACAGATTATGTTTCAAAAACATGCCCTACAAACTTATTAGGAAGAGATGTGATATGGGTTGGGCATTAGAATTGTTCCAACAATACATGGGTTTTTAGAATAAATTAAACAATGGTGTGTCAAAGAAATGGTGTCTCAAAATATTACTATGTATAGAATATACACTGTTTAGCCCCAAAAAGATTTAAAGAGAAATTGAAGCCTGTCACACTAACTACATTAACCTAGACTGATGCATTGGACTAACACAGACTGGGTGGGGGTTGAGTGCTGGCTCAAAAGAATATGCTGTTCCTCCAGATAAGAAGACCTGTAAACAACATACCCTGGTGTTGTTAAGATTTTTAGCAGAAACAAGGCCACAAAATTTGCAGCTATGGCCCACTAAAATAAAGCTATCTTTAAAAAGCACCACAGCCACAGACAAAGAAATAAAGTATGTCTTAGCACATCCAGGACATGACAAAGCCATTCGTACAAACTGTAGACTAAAAAAAGGTTATATAACATCTGTGTTAATGGATAAATGGGGACTTAAAGTTGATACCAGTGGCATACTATTCAACACGGCTAGATCCAGTAGCCCAAGCAATGTCTGAATGTTTACAAGCAGTAGTGGCTGCAGGTCTCTGCTCCTATTGTACTAAACAGACACTTACACTGAAAGTTCCACATGCTTACTTTTATTTATTTTAATTTTTTTTTTTGCTCACTCAGCCTCATATCAATATTGAGCGCTGCGTGACATTTAACCCAGTTACACTTTTACTTATGGCAGAGAACAGATAAAAACTATGGCAGCCAGAGCTGACCTACAAGATATGCCTTTTCCAGAAGCTGATTTGACTATTGTTTGTTGATGGTTCAAGCAAATAAACCTTGAACACATAGCCACTACTTCCACACTATTCCGCACAAGCAGCAGAACTGATTTCCCTGATTGCGCATACACACATGCAAAAGACCCGGTTTCATTAGGAAACCAAAAAGCAGACAAGGCCACAAACCAGGTTGCACTACAACAACCATCTGACACGTACACAATTGAAGAATTAGATCTCACAATACTAAAAGATATGCTGTAATATTGAGCCATGGTGAAAACATGCCTCAATAAGTGGGGATAGTAAGCATATATTTATACTTCTTATTTATATTTCATGAGAAAGATGTTTAATCATTCATTATTGATTTTATTGAGTTAAATCCCAACGAAAGAAAGAAATATCGTCTAGCCATAGACAATCACTGTTCATACAACCCCCAGTCAGCCGGACTGGTAGAAAAGAATGAACCAAACTATTAAAAGCTAATTGAGAATCCAAGAGTGAAATTAGTGAAATTAAGCATGCATGTTGTTATCACTGTTTGAAATGATGTATGAAAGAATCTACACTGCCTAAACTCTCAAACTATTTGCTGAAACAGACTAAGAGATTGAATATACATTTGCAGAATATATGGCAAAGATGATGTCGAAACTAAATGCTCTCAGACTTCTCTCCCCTACACAGGAACACTGTGAGGCTGAATTCAAGGTTGGACCAGGAGATTGTGTCCTAATCAACAGCCTCAAAAGAAAACACTGCCATTCGCCCAAGTGGGACAGACCATAACAAGTGCTACTGTCAACACCTACCGCAGTGAAAATAGCTGATAGAGCCACGTGGATACTTCTGGCTCAATGCAAACGGGTAAGCCTGCACACGGCTGAGGCAGAGGAATAAAGATCATCTTTCTTTGCTGTTTCCAGGGTGTGCCCACTGTGACAGAAGACCAGCCTACAAAGGGGTTTAGATGTTTAGATTCTATTCGTCTCAACCGCTGGCAGAAGATACAGTACTGTCCTGGGGGATTAGAACCTAGTGGAACTTGTGGAGTAAGAGGTCTCTTCCTCTGCAAGGTCATGGGAGGTTACAGAAAGTGGGCCAAAGGATGTGGGGAATCTCTTAGCAACGACTTTAGGATTTTACATTGTTGGTCTATTAACATACTTATGGATGAGACAGCAAACACCGGCCCTAGACGAATATCCACGATGGGACCTGGCTAAAGATCATCCGTGGTGGAAATGGGTAAATCAGACCGTCGGAACGCAAGTACCACAAGGTGACTGTTTAGTTTGTGCAGGGCCAGGGTGCCAACCAAACCACTCCTGGCAACCTCTGTACCTTATGACATAGATCACTGCGACAAAGAATTTAGAGAAACTGAAGCCTGGAAGAAACATGTCAACTTACTCTTAGCTATCAAAAGCTTGTGTGAGATGTGCCATCTAGCGGACACCTCGTGTCGTAGAAAAGAATGTTCATATCTTCCTGCCCAATGTAACTACATACAACAGCCAATGTGTTCTGCAGAATGTTTGCTGATGATGGGAAATAGGGCGTTTAATGATACAGCTATACAGCATGACTGTTCACATTTTAACTGACCCTACATGCCAGACAATGTTGCCCCACCTCTGTTTGAATGCTATTTACAACCTGGGGAAAAGAACGATCCACACCTAGGACACTGGACACAATGTAAAATGTGATAGATAATGGGAGAGAAATACAGTTAAATACTTCCACTGAATGTAGAATAGCGGGGATGTGTTTGAATGGCAGACTTCTTGAAGTACAGGATATAGCCATAGCTGATATGTGGGGATGGTGAATTAAGAGCTACACTGCCTGTGGGTTGGTCTGGGCCTTGTGCTAGAACAATGTTGGTACAACCTTTTCAGATTTCCCCCAGGTCCAAGACTCACCAGTACCTGAGGAACGTTCCAATTCATTCCGTACGAGGGAGGAGAGAAGCAGGGGATGACAGCGGGATCTGGTCCGATGGCCTGGGATTTCCCTGAGGCATTCCAGACCACTACAAAGCCTTGAACCCAGCAGCCGATGGCCTGGCATCTACCCTCTGCCCCTGGTGCGTCATCGGAGCACACACAGATTGGATTAACTTCCTTTACTACGCTGAGATGAAGTTCCAGAACCTGACCACAGACGGACTACAAAAGATCAGAGAAGAACTACACGCCAATTCCAGGTTAACGTGGCAAAACACAACTGCGCTTGAAATTCTCACTGCCATGAATGGAGGCATTTGTGTCATGCTTAGTACTGACCAATGTTGCACATATGTCCCTGATAACACCCGAGATGGGAAAGACTTAGATCTGATCCTACAAAAGATGCAAAAAGTTGTCCAACAGAATGCCTGATGGGGAACAGGGCCTTCAAGGACACAGCAAAGAAACATTGTTTGAATGTTATCTGAAGCCTAGGCGAGCTAATGACACACACACAGTCGACATCCACTATGTTGGCCTACAAATGCAAAGTATTCAAATGTGTGATGAGAAATATGATGACATTTTAAATGATTGACTTATAATGATATGGAGTGATGCTCAGTAATGATCTCTGTTCCGAAAATCCATGTGATGAAGCTCAGAGTGATGATTTTGAGGTTATCCATTGAAATTGATAAAAGGAGGGACTGATGGAGATCATTTCCAAACACTGTTAATGACTTAAGAATATATGAATCAAGTGCCTTGTATTAATATATTCCTTGTATGAACAGAGGTGTAAAAAGTACTGAAATGTTGTACTCAAGTAAAAGTACAATTACTTTGATGAAATTTTACTTAAGTACAAGTAAAATTACCCATCTAAAAATGTACTCAAGTAAAAGTAAAAAGTAGTTCATTTAAAATGTACTTTAAGTAAAAGTTACTTAGTTACTTTCAACAACTTGATCGGGGCCGCTCCTATATAGTTCAAAAAAGGACAAGGGGTCATAAATCCAATACAAAAACTAGTTATTTTTAATTAAAGGAAATCTTTAGAAATATAAGTGCAATGACATTAAACATGTCAAACATTAAACATTAAACTGTCAACACAACATTTAAGAACTTTTGGGAGGACATGCCAAGACATGAACCACATGACAGCTAAAATAAAAAGTTAAAATGCAGCTGCCCCACTATATTAAAACTTTGGTTACTTTACTTGTGTCCACCTTCAGAGCATTAGTCTACAAACTTCTTGTTGAGTTTGAGCAGCAGCTGATTTGCAAGGTGTGTAGAGTTCATCCGGGCTCGCTTTGCAGTAAACGGCAATCCAGCACAGCCGAAGAGTCACTCGCAGGCGGCCGAGGCAGGTAGGCCAGTATTGAGTTTCAGGGACAGTTTTTTGATATTCTGAAAGTTCAGCAGATCCATATTGACTGAGACACAGGCTAGGTTCCCTTCTAACTCCCCTGTACCTTCTGGACTTCATTGAGGAAAATAAATCATCTTCATCTGATGAATGTTGTCCAACTTGCTTCAGCCCCTACCATCCGGTCAAGATGTTGTCTGACATAGACTAGACCTGTAGAATGACAAACAACAATTCTGACCATTAAGTATTGAGCTGCCATCAAGAGTGCATCTATAAATAGCTACTTGAGATGACAGACCTACAGTATATATACAGAATGATAACATTATTTTCTATTTCTACATGCATCACAATTCATAATCCTAAATTCTTGCTAACCGAGACCCCTGAGCATGAACATCAAAGACGTGCACGTTGCAAAGCCACCACATCGTGATAAATTCGAGATAACGACATACACATTGACATTGACTTGTCCAACTGTCTGACAACGATGGTGTGCGCATTCACATCGTTCCTGTTTCAGGGCATGGGAGGCAGCCAAATGATTAGCCTAATATCAGTTTATGCGGTGTATCTTATTGCTGATGACTGATCTGCAGTTTTTAACACAATATGAGAGACTGAACATAATAATGCTATGAACTGAAACGAATGGAAGACAGGAATGGAATTATTATTAGTCTATTGGATGACGGCTGTTAACAGAAGGATGGGTACATGAGTGTATAGCTAGCCTAGCTAGCTACTAGTTGACGTTAGCATACTCAGGGTGGTTGCAAGTGCTAGCCAAAATGAGGCTACAAGTGCCATGACACGCATATTTTGCTTATTGTAGCAAAGCTAATAAACAACAAAAACGCTGTCTGAACTACTAATGGAAAGGGACAAATACTGTACTTACCAACACATGCTTGCGCAGATTTGAAGATTAATTTTTATAAGCAGAAAGTTTTGTCTGGCGGGGCAGGCACAGCTTACACAGCATTATATAGCTGTTGCCTCTTTTAGGTTGGAAGGCAAACTGCTTGCTGAGTTGTGGATACGGGGTTTCTTCATCTTCTTTAATTTTAACTTGCGGAAAGTTCGGTGCTTCAGCTTGTTGGTAGTCTGCACTATCATCTTCCTCCATCTCTATCTCTCGTGACTCGACACCGGCGGCTTGCCTCGACTCTATCATCCTCTCTATGCAGCATCCACCACTGCAATGAGAATTGTCGTGCGCGATTCCCGCCTTTCGGTTTCCTTTCTTGAACTACGTTATTTTTTTTACTCAGTAACGGATGTAATTTCCAATGTAGCGAAGTACAATACTTCAGTCAAAATCTACTTAAGTAAAAGTAAAATTACCGATTTCAAAAACTACTTAAAAATTACAAAGTACACAAAAAAACTACTCAATTACAGTAACGTGAGTAAATGTAATTCGTTACTTTACACCTCTGTGTATGAATCATGTGCTTATGAAAGCAGGAACATGGCTTTTCTGTGTTTCTGCGTGTGTGTAACTAAGATTATTAGGTGCCACTTAGTCTGCATATGTACAAGAGCATGTTTAGACTAGAAGTGATAAGAAGGGACAAAATGTGCTTCTTCCAATCTTGTGCAAAACTTCCATCCTTGCCTCGAGCGTCAGAAATCCACCACGTGGTTATCCCTGTTGAACGCTCAACTTCTGTCTATATAAACCTTGTGCGATGTGTTTATCATGGCTTCACTTTCATCCTTGTTTTGTGAGTGAGCCCAATTGCAATTGTTGTTTGTCTAATAAATATACTTATATGCAGCTCCGGAGTCCTGAGGTAACTAGGGTGAATTTTCACCTATCACAGACTAACAAAAGAAAAGAACTCACCACATCCGCAAGCACGAACCAAAATACTCCCATGCATCCAGGTGAAATCGTCTATTGATTGCCGGCACTAATTCCCACTGAAAAGGTGTGTCTAATAAGGCAGTCAACTGGCGTCCTAAATATCTAACCAAAGAAGCTAACTGTCCTAGCTAGCTCTTCTGAGACGTGCTGGCCTTGAGGCGACTGGATAACGCTAAACTCGCTACAGACAAGCTGCACGAAGCGTGCCCCTGACAGAGTTATTTAACAACAACTTCGGACCAGGATTGTCTCAAAATAACAAACTAAAACAATAAAGAGAAAACAATAACCAGTACTCCGAAGGAAAGGCAAGGCCCAGCTGGAGCACTCTTCCTTAGCCAGAGACTGCACGAAATTACTACTAGCCAATTCAAAACAGACGTTCTCACCTGAACTCACGAAAGTTTTTGATCCGGATATTTTAACAGGTATCGCGGACGAGCAACACAAATTATGTAACGGCAGACTCGTTGAAGGTTACCGTCACATAATGAGGGACAAGACACAAGGTAGTTTAAATTCAATAATAAGAATGTATTATTACCAATATTAACAATCAACAAAATAGGGGTATGAAAAAGGTAATGTTAAAATTACACTGTATCACACACACACACACACACACACACACAGAGAGCAGTACAGGCACACACACCCCGTTCCTCACTCATTACACTGTATCACACACACACACACACACACACACACACACACACACACACACTCATTGCAGAGTGACTCAAACCTACACAGACAGTACCTCAGTAATTACCCTGGATCACACACACACACACACACAGACACACACACAGAGCAGGCCAGGCACACACACCCCGTTCCTCAATCATTACACTGTATCACACACACACACACGGTACCACAGAAATGACACTGCATCAAACACACCAACACATTCACTGCAGGGTGACCAGAATATACACAAACATACAAACACATACAAACACACACACACACACATACACACACTTGACCCATCACAGGGTTCTCACTCAGAGACTTCACTCCACAGAGGACACTGCATACACAAACACAAACAAACAAAACGTGTGCCACACACACACACGCACATATGCACACACACACACAGAGAGCAGTACAGGCACACACACCCCGTTCCTCACTCATTGCAGTGGGACCCAAACACACACACACACACACATGCATTGCAGTGGGACCCAAACATACACACACACACACACACACAGACCTCAGTAATTTCACTGTCTCACACACCCACAAACAAATACACACACACTCATTGAAGGGTGACCCAAGTACAGACACCGTACCTCAGTCATTAGACTGTATAACACACACACACACACAAACACACAAACACACACAGGCACCACACTTGACCCATCACCTGTACCTGTATCTATCCTGGATACACAGGTGGAACATGTGTATGTAATAGTGGTGGTACTGGCAACCTTGGTTGTGTTTCTTTTATGCCTTCTTTCTTGCCTTTCCTGTCTCCTGGCTGTCCTGTCCTCCTCCAGTGCTTTGGTCCCGTCTTGGCACATCTGACGCCAGGTGTTACGGTCAGCAGCCAAGCCCTCCAGGTCCCCAGGCCTGATTTTACACTTCTTTAGCGCTGTTTTCATCTGGTCTTTATAGCGCTTCTTCTGCCCTCCAGCAGAGCGTTGGCCTTGGGAGAGCTGGCCATACAGCACTCTGTGAGGCAGCCGATTGAGGGGCATCCTTATAACGTGCCCCAGCAGGCACGTGCACAGATAGACCCCTAGTGGTGCTCAGGCACCTGCCCTTTTGCCCTGGATGAGAAAAGTGCCCCTTCTGCTGGAGCCAAATTTTTTCTTCATTCATCAATATTTAGGAATAAAAATTACTCTCTCTGTCATCAATTCCCCCCAAATGTGTTTTGATATATGACGGGGCATTTATTTGAGTTCTTGTGAGAATTTCGCCCCGACATGCTCCGCGGCGCTCACAAGCCCCACGCGCCCCTCCCTCCTCCTCCTCCTCCACCTCCACTTAGTGCTCATGCAGTGCTGAGCGCCAGGCCAAACGGCTGCAGCCTACTTCTTCTCTGACCCGCAGCATCAGACAAACAGGTAATGACGGTGTTTGTGCAACCCCCCGACGTTGTTTGGTGATAAATTAATCACAACATTAGCGCCGCTGAAAACATTACGTCGCAACTGGTCCGACGTTTCCTAAAAAAATAAACAAACACAAAACTCCTTGTCCTTGTCCAGCTGTTTACTGACGTTTGTCATGTTTAATAAAGAGAGAGAGGGAGAGAGATACAGGCAGGCAGGCAGGCAGACAGACAGACAGGCAGGCAGGCAAACAGACAGGCAGGCAGGCAGGCAGATAATTTAAAGGCAGTTTTACGGTTCTACAAATTAGACAGGTTCACTAGTTTTGTTTCATGTAATTATTGAAATGAAAGGTAGGTCTTAAGTTGAGCTACATGACAGTCTGGTGAGGTATATTGTGGTATATTATTAGTGTAATAATGCTTATGCTTCAACTCAGTCAGAAAACAGTAAAAAAAAATGTGTGTGTAGTGTGTTGTCAGCTTTACAGAGTAAGTCACTCTTGATCATTATGCACAACATTGATTTATCTCATTTACAAAATGTGCAGCATAATGCCAAGAAAAGAGAGACTCAAAAAGCAGGACAGGGAACTGCAGCAAGCAGCTCAGGGTAGCAGCTCTCTTTTATCTTGGATCAGGCCATCAACTAGTAAAACAAATAAGGGAGAATCAGTAACCCTACCTGGTTCAGAGGAGCCCATCATGGATGAGGAAGGACCGACAGAGTGTGGGACTGAGTTATGTTCAGGAGATAATTTGAGTTAGTTTGTTAACAAAAATAAATATTTAAGTTGAGAATATTCTACTGTGTTTTTTATTATTATTATTATTAATTTCATTAATAATTTTGGCGATGGGTGCCCTTTTTTTTGGTTTGAGCACCTGCCCCCCAAAATGTCTGTGCACGTGCCTGTGCCCCAGCCATCGTAGCAGGCTTCACAACTGTAGAGGAGGGTGTTGATGCAAACCGCTTGATACACAGAGATTTTTGTATGGAGATATAAGTTCTTGTTTTGACTTAGGTTCTGCGGTGGGTTTGCCGTGTGGAGACACCGACTACTACGTGTGGTGAGAGAACGGAGCAAGGAGTGATGCTGGGACATTGAGGAAACATCATCAGCCTTTGAAGACAAGACCAACACAGAAGAGACACTACACTATGGACAACATCTCCTAACCATCCCTCCTTCTCTCTCTCCATCGTAGCATGTTGTGTGTGCTTCAGGTCTGTTGCATAGAATATGGAGAATAAACCGACACTCTACCCATCAGACCGGCATTTCATCGAGTCCTTTGTTAAATCATGCGACCGCAACTAACTTCAGAGCTAAAATAGAGTTCTGTTATATTATAGGATAACAGTGGTGTTTTCACATGAAATCTGAGGCCAGTTCTTCTTTGGGTAGGACACAGACAGGCACTACAAAGTCACAGCTCACACACACAGAGAGAAATGCACAGCTCACACACACAATGGTCTTCACTTTGTAAGATAAGTAACTAGAGTCAGTTTAACTTGATTATTGTGTGTGTATTTTGTATAGCATAGTGTATCTTATATAGGCAACAGGAGGTGGAAAATAGCAAAGGAAAAGATCACTTAAATGAATGTTCACAACATATGGCTACTTTACAACCTGCATGTGCTCCAACAAAGAAGTTATCAGCGTGGCTGGATATGAGGTTACGAGAGTAAATAAAGGATTATGATGGTGTATCAGCATAGTGTAGTGTAGTGTAGTGTAATATGATGCATCACCATAGTGTAGTGTAGTGTAGTGTAATATGATGCATCAGCATAGTGTAGTGTAGTGTAACATGATGTATCAGCATAGTGTAGTGTAGTGTAGTGTAATATGATGTATCAGCATAGTGTGGTGCACACACACACACACACACAAGCATCAAAGGGTGCAGTACACACACACACACACACACACACACACACACACTCTAACGTCAACGGGTGCACCACACACACACACACAGACAAACAAACCTTACTCCAGCACACATGAAATGGTGAGAAACACACTTGGATTTCATGTCATGGTGTTCAACAGACACACACACACACACACACACACACACACACACACACTCCATATTTCACATAGGATGCCACACACACATTCACTCACACACACACTTTACTTCATGCATCACAGCCAACCCCTCCCCCACCCAAACCCTCACATATAAACACATACACAATGTCACAGATTACAGGTTTACTTACAGAGCTGATGTGACCACTGGCAGCAGCTTCTGAAGAACATCATCTGGACTGAGGAGTTCAGTCAGATCCTCCTCTGGTGTCTTTATGTACTTCTGCAGGTCAAACTCATCCAGCTGCTCTTCTGAAATCTTAAAAGTCAATCTCCTAGTCTCCCACTCTCCTGGTAAGAGCACATCTACATACAGAGTTTGTGAGCTCCTATCAATGTCCTCCACTACAGCATGGTGATTCAGCTCATTCAGACAGTAGAACAGGTTGATCCTTCTGTCTGACGTCTTCTGGTCTCTGATCATCTGTTTAACACACTGGACTGTTTGCTCTAAGCTCTGTGATTGGCTTCTTGTCTGTGGCAGCAGGTGTCTTAAGAGATTCTGATTGGACTCCAGTGAGAGGCCCAGAAGGAAGCGGAGGAAAAGGTCCAGATGTCCATTCTCACTCTGTAAGGCCAGATCCACTGCAGTTGTGTGTAGGTCATGAAGTGTTGCAGCTCTGAACAGAGCAGAGAGCTGAGAGGTTTGCTGTTGGTCAGGAATGTTTCTCTCTCTGTTGCTGAAGCACAGGAACACATATAAAGCTGCAAGAAACTCCTGAATGCTCAGATGCACAAAGCTGAACACCTTCCCCTGGTACAGCCCAGCCTCCTCTCTGAAGATCTGAGTACACACTCCTGAGTACACTGATGCTTCTGTGACATCAATGCCACACTCTCTCAGGTCTTCCTCATAGAAGATCAGATTGCCCTTCTCCAGCTGTTGGAAAGCCAGTTTCCCTAGTTTGAAAATCATCTCTTCATCTCTCTCTTTTCTCACTGTGTACTTTTCTTTTTTGGTGCTTGTCTGAACGATCAGGAAGTGTGTGTACATTTGAGTCAGAGTCCTGGGGATCTCTCCTCTCACTGTTTCACTCAACATTCTCTCTACAACAATGGCGGCAATCCAGCAGAAGACTGGAATGTGGCACATGATGTAGAGGCTCCTGGATGACTTCAGGTGTGTGATGGTTCTGCTGGCCAGGTTCTCATCACTGATTCTCTTCCTGAAGTACTCCTCTTTCTGTGGTTCGTTGAATCCACTTATTTCTGTCACCCGGTCCACACACTGAGGTGGGATCAGATTGGCTGCTGCTGGTCGGGTGGTGATCCAGAGGAGAGCAGAGGGAAGCAGATTCCCCTTGATGAGGTTTGTCAGCAGCACGTCCACTGAGGCTGGCTCTGTCACATCATAATATCTTGGGTTGGAGCGGAAATCTAGAGGAAGTCGACACTCATCCAGACCATCAAAGATGAACATGACTCTGTGCTCGTAACCGGTGAAGATCCTTGGATCTGTAATTTCAGGGTAGAAATAATGAATCAGCTCCACTAGACTGAGTTTTTTCATCATCATCAGGTTCAGCTCTCGGAAGGGGAGAGGAAATATGAAGTGGACATCCTGATTGGCTGTTCCTTCAGCCCAGTCTAGAATGAACTTCTGCACAGAGACTGTTTTTCCAATGCCAGCCACTCCCTTTGTCAGCACTTTTCTGATGGGTTTGTGTCGTCGAGTTAAGGGTTCAAAGAGGTCACTGCATTTGATTGGTCTGCCTCGTGCTGCTTCCCTCCAGGATGCTCTCTCTATCTGTCTGACCTCATGTTCATCATTGACCTCTCCTCTTCCCCCCTCTGTGATGTAACTGTCACTGTCACTCATGTATTCTATTCTGCTGTCTTGTGCTGCTTCTCTCCAATATGCTCTCTCTATCTGTCTGACATGTTCATCATTGACCTCTCCTCTTCCCCCCTCTGTGATGTAACTGTCACTGTCACTCATGTATTCTGTTCTGCTGTCTTGTGCTGCTTCTCTCCAATATGCTCTCTCTATCTGTCTGACCTCATGTTCATCATTGACCTCTCCTCTTCCCCCCTCTGTGATGTAAAGCTCTGTGTAGATCTTATTGAGGAGTCTGGGGTCTCCCTGATTTGGGACGCCCTCAATCAGATGCTGAAACTTCCTCTTCAGAGTGGATCTGAGTTTTGCCTCCTCTGGTGTCCATCTAGATCAAGAACAGACAAACAACAACAGTTACAGATAAACATCATCATAGAACATCTTTAAGGACAACAACAACATTACCAAGCCGCAACACTAACCACTAGCGATGCTAACCACTAGCACCACCATGCCCTTATCATCGTTATCCTTTTCTCCAATCAGTTTTGTTGCACTGAGACTGACTTAGGAGAATTTTCATCCTTTGAATATCTAGCCATTGTTCTCAAGCCTGAATCAGACGTGGTTATTTTAACACTACAGACCACCTAAGCAATCTTCGGGGTTCCTTCATGAACTCTCTGATCTTATGTCCAGTATTCTCACTAGGTGGAACCAAATAATTCTCATCAGAGATTTGAATATTAACATTTACAACAGTACTGATTCAAAGGCTATTGGATGTATTAGTCTTTTAGATAACCTGGTGTTCAAACTAGTAATTGAATAAAAGGACTGTAAAGGTGAATATGTACGGATGAAACAAAGATTCTAACAAACAGTATGTACATTTGTGGTGGTTCCTGTGTGACTATACTGCCATCTACAGGTCAATCATGTCCTTTTTAAGTATGCAGGAATTATTTAACAGTGATGTGTAACATCACGTTTCGAAATGGAATATCTTCATTAAATGAAATGGTTGATGCCTTAAATAAGAACTTAAGAAACACATTGAACAGCATTGCACCAGCTAAGATCAAAATGAGATCTCATGACAAAACGATCACTATATGTGATCTTAAGAGATTGTGTACTACAGCTGAACAAGCATAGAGAAAAACTAAACTAAATATCCACCATGGCATCTTGGAGCATATTTCAACCACTGATCGACTATTAAGGCACCCTAGAGTAATATTCACAACCACTGACCGACTATTAAGGCACCTAGAGTAATATTCACAACCACTGATCGACTATTAAGGCACCCTAGAGTAATATTCACAACCACTGACCGACTATTAAGGCACCCTAGAGTACTATTCACAACCACTGACCGACTATTAAGGCACCTAGAGTAATATTCACAACCACTGATCGACTATTAAGGCACCCTAGAGTAATATTCACAACCACTGACAGACTATTAAGGCACCCTAGCTCTTCCAGCCCCAATGTGCCCCGTGGGGAACTTGGTGGTATTTTGATTAATATATTTAAAAATCTCTGCAAGTTTTTGTCCTAGAAACATAAAACTAACACCCACAGCAATCTTGAACCATTTTCTTTTAAAATATGTAAAGTTTGAAACTAAAATATAAATAATCACTTTGTAAGGACAATTCTACAAATCCCTTGCACATTTCAGCCTCTGAGTGAGGTTTCGACCCTCCCATTAGCAAATGACAACTATTCATATGATAAGGAGATGGTAATTCAGTGATCACTATTGGGTCATGATGTGTCAAGTAAACCTGTAGGAACAAAGACATTCCAGGCCCATTACGTCATGGCCATTGACTCTGACCGAGGTGTCCCAGAATGTTCACACCTTTCTCATCAATATGCATAGTGGTCTAAGTGAAGAAAAGTGTCACATTCTATATTATTTAGAATTAGTATTGAAACCACACACACTTTCTGAATGCTAAACTCACCTATGTGGAGCAAACACCTATGTTTACAGGGCTCAGAGTAAAAAAGAAAACTTCCAAAATATTAACAATGTGTTTTTGTACAAAGTCTGAGCACCTCTAAAACTAGATTTCATTTTAGTGTCTTTAGATTTCATTTCAATAAAAAACGTTTACTACATTCCTTTTACTCTCATTTTATTATTGCTGAGGTGTTCTAGAATATAATCATAAATGCCACTTTTGCCTCATGGTTTTTAGTTAGGTGAAATATACAAAAATATCAGGTATGGCAGACTACCTAACATAGTCAAAAAAAAGCCTTGAGGTTGGAAGTGTTAAAGTACTATTCACAACCACTGACCGACTATTAAGGCACCCTAGAGTACTATTCACAACCACTGACCGACTATTAAGGCACCCTAGAGTACTATTCACAACCACTGACCGACTATTAAGGCACCCTAGAGTAATATTCACAACCACTGACAGACTATTAAGGCACCCTAGAGTACTATTCACAACCACTGACAGACTATTAAGGCACCCTAGAGTACTATTCACATCTGCATAGCTATGATAATTGATGACAATGTCCTAATGACACTACCAAGGGGTAAGGGTTAGGGTTAGGGCGACACAAGTATTCCCGGCCAATTAGACTGGACCAATTTTGAAGTCTTTCAATAAGGATTTCATGATCGACAGTGCCAAAAGCTGCGCTCCGATCCAGATGGTCCAGGACAGATAGTTTTGCGTGTGGAGTTTATTTCACTCATTAAATGCATAGAATAAATAATATCATAACTACAGCATGTTAACGGACAGTTCGGAAAAAGGCACTGGGAAACGAACATAGAACAGAATAGATGACTAGACCCAGGTTTCAGACAAATGGTGACTGCCTGACAGAATGTCATCCATGATCTCACCTGTGTTCTGCAGCAGAGTCCCTCTTTCTCTTGTCTGTCCTCCTGGACTCTGTGTCTGACGCCCCCTGCTGGACGCTGTTAACACAACATGACCCTCACAATATGTTCTCACAAGGAGAAGGAGGACCACACTGGTCACAACACACACACACACACACACACACACACACACTATACTACACACACACACACACACACACACACACTATACTACACAAACACAAGCTCAGTTTACTGCATTTACACCAGACATTTGTGATCTTGTTCAATTTATCTAATCCAAAAATATTACATTTTTGAATAATTTGCTCATGTGTGTGTGTGCCTCTTTTTGTAAGAGCAGGTATATTTCAAAATAACCCTGTCTATTAAAATGTAAGCTAACTAATACAAGTTCCTAATACAAATCCATTTTGCCCTCTCTAGCCTCCCCAACCATCATCTTCATTTTGCCCCTGATGATTATCTTGGATCATCTTATCTTGGCTATGTTGCGCTCTAGCTCAAATTGAAATGGATGAACAAAATACATTATTGTGTTTAAGTAAACACACAAGTGCTTCACCCATCCCAGGGTCCCACACACACACTAGTGCTTCACCCATCTCTGGGGTCCCACACACACACTAGTGCTTCACCCATCCCAGGGGTCCCTCACACACACACACAAGTGCTTCACCCATCTCTGGGTCCCTCACACACACACACTAGTGCTTCACCCATCTCTGGGGTCCCACACACACACTAGTGCTTCACCCATCTCTGGGGTCCCTCACACACACACACACACACACACACACACACACACACACACACTAGTGCTTCACCCATCTCTGGGGTCCCTCACACACACACACACACACACACACCCACACACTAGTGCTTCACCCATCTCTGGGGTCCCTCACACACACTAGTGCTTCACCCATCTCTGGGGTCACACACACACACACTAGTGCCTCACCCATCTCTGGGCTCCCTCACACACACACACACACACACACACACACACACACACACACTAGTGCTTCACCCATCTCTGGGGTCCCTCACACACACACTAGTGCTTCACCCATCTCTGGGGTTTGTCTCCAGGTTATATTGCTACGCAAAACACTCACTTCCTGACCTTTTGCATTTCATCTCAGTCAGAACAATGACAGCCTGTCATTGGCCAAAGCCTGCATAGCATAAGCCAATCAGGCTGTATTCTCACAAATAACGCCCCGAGATACATGGAGGTATTATATAGACCTGGAGAAAATGACAGATTACAACTCCCATTCATTTCAATGGCCAATGCTATGCTAGCTACGCTATTCATTTCAATTGGCCAATGCTATGCTAGCTACGCTATTCATTTCAATAGCCAATGCTATGCTAGCTACTTCAGCCAAGGAAGATAAATCGTTGTTGATTGCGTGATTCTACAGACATCCTTGGATTTAAATAATTATAATATTAATAAATAGGAGAATATTTGTATCATTAACAATCATGTTTAACATGTATAGTCATGATTCTGAGACCGAGCCACCGTGATGTCCTAACATAAATAAAAGCACTACACGAACACAATAAATAAGCGCTAAACTCACGTGGATATAGCCATAGTGGAATAGAATGGACACATCTACATTCGACAACAGTACGTCCACCTCTGCACCGGTGAAATTAGGTCTGGGTTTACCGGTGCTCGCTTTGACATGATTTTTATCAGTCTCTGAAGTTGCTTTCGCGTTGCCTGTGGAGTGTGCACACATTGCAATAGCATGCTCTTATAAGGAGCTGGCGGGGCGTTTCTGTATGCAAGTTCAGGTGCATGAGAAAGCGCGTTCAATTAAAGAATCAGTGCACAGCTAAGAAAACTTTGGCGGTTTAAGAACACATTTCCAGGTGTTCATGATTCCGGTGGAGATCTTTTCTGAGGTTGGTCTTTCGAAGTTGGTAAGAAGATATTTAAGAAGACACTTAAGAAAATGTTCAAGAATGAGGTCCATTGTTTCCTCACAACGCAGTGTTTTCAATTATTGAACTGCATCGAATCACATTGAATCGCATCGAATCATACTGAATCATTTTTTATCAACATGCATCTTTAATTGTATTGTATCGTGCCCATGTATCGAGATACGAATCGGATCGTCTTTTTCATGAGAGATTCACATCCCTAATACTAAGTTATCTTTGGCACACACTGCCCTCCATTAAGACTGACCTGTCAGAAGTAGACACACCCCCTTTAGGGGCTCTGGTCTTCTCTTCTTCCTCATCTGGATCAGAGTGCTCTGGATACTCCATCCTCACATCTGAAAACACACACACACACACACACACAATGAAAACATAAACTTGGGGTACTATTGGTGATATTTTCTCTGACATCTGTTTCCCACAAGAGTCGTGTGGTTCAGCCGAGTTGTCCGTAGCGCTGGGAAGTGACACTAATAACTGAGTTCCATTCAAGTGTACTGGTCTGTATTGTATGTAGGTGACACTAATAACTGAGTTCTATTCAAGTGAACTGGTCTGTATTGTATGTAGGTGACACTAATAACTGAGTTCTATTCAAGTGAACTGGTCTGTATTGTATGTCACACTAATAACTGAGTTCTATTCAAGTGTACTGGTCTGTATTGTATGTCACACTAATAACTGAGTTCCATTCAAGTGTACTGGTCTGTATTGTATGTAGGCTACTGATAATACTAGTTCCATTCAAGTGTACTGGTCTGTATTGTATGTAGGCTACTGATAATACTAGCTTACACAGTCCCATACTATGGTGTCATTGTGCTATCTCTATCATGACACAGAATAGGAACGAGCGCAGGAGCAGGACTCAAGCGTGTAAAAACAGTCACTGAATCTGAGGGGTGAAAATGATGTTGTGGCGACTAAAGGGGCGACATGGTTGATGGATTGGTCATTGCACGTGGCAACGATGACATCCGAGTGGGCTTTCAGTCTGAACAACTGCACATCCTGAGGTGTTTGTGGATACACTGAGACTGCACATCCTGAGGTGTTTGTGGATACACTGCTGGAGGAGCAATAAGAGGCCAATAGGAGTGACACAGCCAAGGCAATATGACAGTTAGACTGGATCACCTGCATGTGTGGATTAAACTTGCTGTCTCTTTGAAAATATTCCTCACTCTCAATTCTCCGACAACATCTCCCTTGTTTTCTTTGTAGTTTCTGCCATGATGTTCACACAGTGAATACTGTGCTAGCTTCTTCTTCTTCTAGCAGAAGGGTCTTGTTGTTGTTGTGTGAGGTAATAAAGCATTAGGTAGTTCTCACGAGAGGTGTTGCACCCTGTCCACAAAAGTTACAAAGTGCAACACCAGGCGTACAAAGCGTGGTGTGGCAGGGGCACAAAATTGTTACATAATGTTGCTTTAATGGTTAAATCAGTTATGTATTTCGGAATTTTCAACTGCATTGCAATTTTTGGAGAAATTCTGCTAGAAATCAAGTTTTCACCATCAGAACCTTTTAGTAGGATATTAACTACTTCTGTTTAGTGGCTGATATTTTGAATAGGCTGTGCCAAGGATATGCTTTAGAAAAATTCCAGGAATTGCTAAATGTAATGCTATTTTCTTAATATCCACGCTGAGTTACGCAAAAGATGACGTTGACAGTATCATTCGGCTTCCTACTTCCTACAAAGCTGCGTCAGCTTAATTCTTACCCATATACAACACTCACTACAAACATCTCTAACAATAACTTATGTATCTTGTTGAACCGAAGTATTTCACCCACCTGCTTTGTGTCCGTCTTCTGATTCCCACAGAATCCCCTCAGCCTCTCTTCACCGCGCGTCTCTTTGAAATGGAGGCGCTGGTTACACCGGATATCACCACTGGTGACAGACTACGAGAAGAAGACAAGTTAAACAAGTTTCCTCCTTCCTAACCAAGCAGAGACCTTCCAACATCATACAAACCATCAATAAATTACCCTGTCGGAAAACGAGTTGATAAATGAAGCTGAGATGTAGGCTATGGCTGAATGTTTCCTGAAACCGCAGTGTAGCCCTACCCCCATTTCAACTGTAGCACAACCATTTAGACGCGAAGTTAGACTGATTTATTTTGTATATTTAAGAATTGCAGTCCTGTTATACCCACTTAATCTGCTCCTTGGGGTACACGATGATGCGTTTAGAGATCTTTCGTCAACTTACCTTCGTCTCTTTGTCGTTGAATGGCAGTCTACCAAATATGCTAAACAAAATGGTGCGTCTAAAGTGAAGTTTTAGATTCACTTGGGTCTGGGCAGAGGATGTAGCTGCTTGTTCGTCTCGTTTAAATTTGTGAAAGAGGATGTGGTCAAAAACCGAATCGAACAAGTTTTCTCCAGTATGACGGTGCACGGAACAGTTCAAAAGTGTCAGTCAACCCAACTTGTTATATCTGCAAGTGATTGTTATTATGGTTGGTTGTGAAAATGAAGCTCATATTATGTGTGTTTAATAGATTGTATTGAATAGGCTGCATCAAAACAGCTGTAAGTGAAAGTGGAGTAGGCTACACCTCAATTAGACGTGCTAGTAAATAGGCTGGACTACTGCAATGCAAAACGCTGGATTTCACATTATATAAGCTCATTGTTGAGGTGTAACGGCAGTCAGGCAAAGGACTGTTGGACACTGCGGTGCTTTCACTCTTATTCCAGAATGACAGACAAATACATAAATGTCACCAGAAAAGGGTCGATGCACGCAGGATCCGTAGACAAGCATCCCGCTTCTGTCTCTTTTTCTTTACAATAGGAACAGAAATGCAGAGATGAATACAGCTCGAGCTCTCTTCTACCATCTTCCACACTGAACACAATACAACAGTTAAATACTTGACAGGAATCTGAGAACAGTCGTTTTCTTCTTTTCTATAAGTATCAAGATATACCCTTTCATTGAAAACCTTCATACTCCCTGTCACAGAGTTCTTTAAAGATTTTACAGAGGCGGGTAGGCTATATACAAAATAATATGTCCATTTATTATACATTAGGCTATACAAAATACATGATTCAAATATTGAGGGCCAACCAGTCATTAATCACACCAGGGGCGCATAGATAAAGCCGATAGCTAGTGTGAATGAACTTTTTCGCCGTTTCAACTCGTAGCGAGACTACTGTTGTAAAACGGTGCGGCTCCTTTAAGAGCAGCACGTACAGGGTAGCGTGGCAGAGCGAGGAAGAGAGGTGATGCTTAGAAATGGTTTTAGATATAGCGACCGGAGCAAAATGTATGTGCTGTAACAGTATTTCAGTGTGCAAAGAATAAATCATCAAGAAAGAATACAGTGGGCAGTGATTTGCTAACCAGCAGCAGAGAGAAAGAAAAGGGAATTAACCCCGAAGTTATAAACTGTTAATACTTCGGCCCTGGAGCATTGAATACAGTCTCCCCTGCAATCTCCAACTACGGTCAGAGACAGACAGAGCAGGAAAGGTTAACACTACCTTCTTACAGTGAACTAACGGAATTAAGCCGATCCGTGTGAATTAACTTTTTCACTGCTTCGACTCGTAACGAGCCTACTCACAGCAACATCCACCAGTGCACACATCATCTCAATAACAATGCACATAAAACCTACACATTTGAGTTTGAGTCTGGAGCAATATACCTGAATGACAAACACATACAAAAATGTCACCCGAAAAGGATCTATGCACGCAGTAGGCCTATCTGCACTGGTAAAATAAAATAATTTAAAATAACCTCTGTTTCAATACGGCAGTAGGCTACTGTTAGCTATTTTCATTTTGAAATCGTGACACTTTTACAGCATTGTTTAAAATGAGCCTCAATCTTTGCACAGTACTGTAAATACTATATATATACCGGTATACTGCTATGAACTACTTCTGTTTAGTGGCTGATGTTTTTATAGGCTGTGCCAAGGATATGCTTGAGAAAGTCCAAGAATTGCTAAATGTAATAATATTTTCTTAATATCCGGGTTCCGCTAAAGATGACGGTGGTCGAGAGTATCATTCGGCTATCCTACCTCCTACCAATCTGCGTCAGTTTCATTCTTACCCATATACAACACTCACTACAAACGTCTCTAACAATAACTTATGTTTCTTTTTTTTACCGAAATATTTCACCCACCTGCTTTGAGTCCGTCTTCTAATTCCCACAGAGTCCCCTCAGCCTCTCATCTCAGCGCGTCTTTAAAATTGAGGCGCTAGTTCCACCGGTCACTGTTGAAAAAGAGGAAAAGAGCCGACAAAACAAGTTACCTATTTACTAACCAAGCAGAGAGACATTCAGATGACACAAACCATCAATAAATGACCCTGTCGGAAAAGGAGTTGATTAATGAAGCGGAGAAGTAGGCTATGGCTAAATGTTTTCTGAAACCGCAGCCCTACCCCTATTTTAACTGAAGCACAACCATTTAAACGCCAAACTAAATTGATTGATTTATTTCGTATATTTTTGAATTGCTGTTCTGTTATACCCACTTAAAGACAAGCTGATGCTTTTAGAGATCTTTCGTCAACTTACCTTCGTATGTTTGTCGTTGAAAGGCAGTCTTCCAAATAGGCCAAACAAAATGGTGCGTCTAAAGTGAAGTTTTACATTCACTTTTAGATTCACTTTGGTCTGGGCGGAGGATGTAGCTGCTTGGTTCGTCTCGTTTAAAATATCAAAGAGGATGTGGTCTAAAACCGAATCGAACGAGTTTTTATGACGGTGCACAGAACAGTTCAAAAGTGTCAGTCAACGCAACTTGTTATATCTGCAATTGATTCTTAGAGTTATGGTTGTTTGTGAAAATGAAGCTCATATTATGTGTGTTTAATAGATTGTATTGAATAGGGTGCATTAAACCAGGCGTAAGTGAAAGTGGAGTAGGCTACACCTCAATTAGACGTGCTAGTAAATAAGTTAGACTACTGCAATGCAAAATGCTTGATTTCACATTATAAGCTCATGGTTTAGGTGTAACGGCAGTCAGGAAAAGGACTGTTGGACACTGCGGTGCTTTCGCTCTTATTCCTGAATCAGACAAATACATAAATGTCACCAGAAAAGGGTTGATGCACGCAGGATCCGTAAACAAGCATCCCGCTTCTGCCTCTTTTTATTTACAATATGAACAGAAATGCAGAGATGAATACAGCTCGAGCTCTCCTTTAACATCTTCCACACTGTACACTAGCCTATACAACAGTTGAAAAACGGGTGAAAAACTGTCTGCCCATTGATAAGACCGTATCAAAACCATCACAATATATACTAAAATACAAAGTAGGCCTACATGTAATACGTCTAAGTTTTCAACATACACTACATTTTCTTATGGTAAAGTTTATGAATTGTGAGGGCATTTTGCACAGTAGACCAACCCGTAGACAAGCATGTATACCGCTTCTGTCTGGGTACGGCAACACCACATGAACATAACCTGCAGACCTGCAGTACCCCACATCTCCAAAGGAGGCTCTAAAATACCAACACTGACTAAACCTGCTCAATTATGACGAAACTCATATTATTGTTATACTACAATTTCAACTCCGTTCCATAGGCACACTAGCCTGACAATGTCATACTCATAATTCTAGTCAGAATATGAGTCTGATATCGCTCCATTGGGCTGTGATTATGGGGCGTGTTTCAACCGAACCAGGAGAAAAAATGCCTCTTCGCTCAATTGGTTACCTACAACCAATCAGAACAACGTAGTATGTGACCAGGGGCAGCTGATACATTACACTTTTACCGGATCCCGTAGGAAGGAAGGCAAAAACATCTTTTCGATTGACAAATGCCTTAATCGCGTTTCTCTGTTCCTCTTTCAAAATGAATGCACTGTCAATGTCTAAATGGACTCGAATCTATACATTTCAGCTCTCCAGAGGCAGCCATGTTTGTTGAAAACGAATTCAACTCGTGTGTTGGTGACGTGGTTGGTTACGTTACTGTTGATCATCTGTCCATCATCGTATAAAGCCCGCCTTAACAATTTGATTGGTACGGCCAATATCTGTCCGCAGATAATTTCTCCTCAATGGAGTAATGCCAGACCGAACTTCCCAACCAAAAAATGTGTGGGCGGGGCTAAGTTCGGTCTGGTATCCAGGCTATAGGCACACACTTGTAATGGCTTAATCACGTGCGTAGTAGGATTATTAGGCCTATACTAGTAGTATTCTATCAAAAAGAACCTAATATTCAAAGACTGAAAAACATGTATGATGTAGTCTAAAATACTGACGACAGCACACGCAGTTTTATCGAGACGTTACCTTCATCATGCGTGATGCTTTTTGAGCGGTCAGGGATGAAGTTTGTTCCACACTACTGAAGTTGAAGTACATCGAAATATATTTAACCAAGATATTACTTGCTGTTGTTCTTTGCCTTTATGATCTGTCCCTGTTCCCTCCAGGATTCACCGGCCCTCTGTTGTGAAACCAGTAGGTAAATGAACTGCATCTATATAGCGCTTTTCTACTCATAGAGCACTCAAAGCGCTTTACATGTTAATACCTCAGACAATAGGCTGTAATTATTATTTACTAATAGGCTATAACTATAGCCAGTAATGATAGAACAGTTTTTTTTTCATCACCTTTCATAGTAGTTATGATACATAACTACTATGGGGTCATTCCACGCCAAACGGGACAATGGCTCCCACTCGACCGTCTCAGATTTGGCTGAAAAAAATCAAAGTTGTTCATATACTTCTTAATAGGTATAGTCCAAAATATTAGCTCTCTACTCCCAATAGTTCTGTCACAAAAAGATGTTTTAGGGGGGAGGGGGTGCCTGTACTTGAGACGCTTTTTTAGCAGCGTTTTCTGAAGAGCCATTTTCAAATTGCTATTACTAGAAAAGTATTTAAGCTAGCTCCTTCAAACTTTCTAGGCTTAAAATATGATACCATTACTTGAAGATTATGGACACCCAAGGGTGTGGCTTGGGTATATCATAGTATTCGGGGTGCTTGAATTTGCGCGAACATTTTACTTTACGCTTTGTTGCAGCATCTTTGAATGCCTGTGGAAAGCTCAATGTTAAAGCTGGAGACTGTCCTTATGTGATGAATGGGCTGGAAGATATTAAAGCTTGAAAATGGATGAAAACCCATTTTGTGCCATTTTTGGGATGCTATAGCAAAAAAATGGAAAGATTAGATATTTGTTCTTAACATATCAAAAATGTGTGATGGTGTTCTGCCTCGTTTTGTCAAAATATTTTTTTGAAAATATGGGATTTTTGTACACGCCCAGCATTCAATTTCAGTTGAGGGACTCAGTCAATATCATATAGTTGATGGACTCAGTCAAGATCATATAGTTGAGTGTGTGTGTGTGTGTGTGTGTGTGTGTGTGTGTGTGTGTGTGTGTGTGTGTGTGTGTGTGTGTGTGTGTGTGTGTGGATCATATAGTTGATGGACTCAGTCAAGATCATATAGTTGAGTTGATGGACTCAGTCAAGATCATATAGTTGAGTGTGTGTGTGTGTGTGTGTGTGTGTGTCTGTGTGTGTGTGTGTGTGTGTGTGTGTGTGTGTGTGTGTGTGATGAACTCAGTCAAGATCATATAGTTGAGTTGAGTGGTAACCGCAGTACCCTCACGTTAAAAGCGATACGATTTTGCATATTTTTAGTATCGATACTTCATTAAAATGTCCACCCCCACCTGCCGTTCCACCTGTGTGTGTGTGTAAGAGAGAGTGTGAGAGAGAGAGAGTGTGTATTAGTGTCTGTGTGTGTGTGTGTGTGTGTGTGTGTGTGTGTGTGAGAGAGAGTTTGTATTAGTGTGTGTGCGTGTGTGTGTGTGTGTGTGTGTGTGTGTGAGAGAGAGTGTGAGAGTGAGAGAGAGAGAGAGAGAGTTCCACCCCCACCTGTGGTTCCGCCAGCGGACCCTTGAGTCTCAGGATTGCGTCTCCGTATGAATAACAGCCAAACAGCAGTGCGTGCCTCAGTATTAAATTACTTTATTCCTCAGATATATTCATGTTTTAAAATAATAATACAAATAATAATAATAATAAAACCTTAAACATAAACAAATAATGGTCCGCAGATATATTCATGTTTTAAAATTATAATACAAATAATAATAATAATAAAACTCTAATCATAAACAGATAATGGTCCGCAGATATATTCATGTTTTTAAATAATACAAATAATAATAAAACTCTAAACATAAACAGATAATGGTCCCATCTACACACACACTCTCTACACACACACACACACACACACACACACACACACACACTCTCTACACACTAGTATTCACAGTTTTTCCAGTGGCTTCCTTTTAAGTCACCAGTCACAACAAAAGTCAGTCCTAATGCATACTCTCGCATACTCTCACACACACTCACACACTCTCACACACACACACACACACACACCCACTCTCACACACACACACAAACTCTCACACACTCTCACACACACACTCTCTCACACATACTCTCACACACACACATACTCTCACACACACACACACAAACTCTCACACACTCTCACACACACACTCTCTCACACATACTCTCACACACACAAACTCTCACACACACACACACACACACACTCTCACACACACACTCTCTCACACACACACACACACACACACACTCATACACACTCTCACACACTCACACACACACTCTAGTGTCCAAGGCATTCTAGTCCTCTACCACGGTCTCCACATGCACTGAGCAGATGGATCCTCCTGCGGTGTCGTGTGTGTGAGCTGCTCCTGCTCCTCTTCCTCCTCCTCCTCCTCCTGCGGTGTCGTGTGTGTGAGCTGCTCCTGCGGTGTCGTGTGTGTGAGCTGCTCCTGCTCCTGCTCGTCTTCCTGCGGTGTCATGTCTATGAGCTGCTCCTGCTCCTCTTCCTCCTCCTCCTCCTGCGGTGTCGTGTGTGTGAGCTGCTCCCGCTCCTGCGGTGTCGTGTGTGTGTCCTGCTCCTGCTCCTGCTCCTGCTCCTCCTGCTCCTCCTGGTGTAGCATGCTGTCCAAGAGCGAGTCGGCGAGCTCCTCCTGCTCCTCCTGGTGTAGCGTGGCGTCGGCGAGCTCCTCCCGGCTGAGCGGCATGCACTCCAGCAGGTGGCTGAGCAGGTCGGTTGCCACGGCGCCGTCCAGGCCGGGCCCGGCGGCGGACAGGAAGGTGTGGACCTGGTGCACGCCCTGGATGTACCCGGCGGCGAAGCGTTCGCTCTCCTCTCGGGGCTCGGCCTCACCCGCTGGGGGGGAGACAAGGAGGAGGGGGTCAGTCATCACCCATGCCACCGGCGTCAGCCAATCAGAACAGCAGTATTACCGCCATCAGCCAATCAGATTAACAGTCCTACCGGCGTCAGCCAATCAGACCAGCAGTACTACGGGCGTCAGCCAATCAGACCAGCAGTACCACCGCCATCAGCCAATCAGACCAGCAGTACCACCGGCATCAGCCAATCAGACCAGCAGTACCACCGGCATCAGCCAATCAGACCAGCAGTACCACCACCGGCGTCAGCCAATCAGACCAGCAGTACTACGGGCATCAGCCAATCAGAGAGGCAGTACCACGGGCATCAGCCAATCAGATTAACAGTACTACCGGCGTCAGCCAATCAGATCAGCAGTACCACCGGCGTCAGCCAATCAGACCAGCAGCACTACGGCCATCAGCCAATCAGACCAGCTGTACTACCGGCGTCAGCCAATCAGACCAGCAGCGGTCTCTCACACAAACAAGCATTCCAACCCCCCCCCCCCCCCCTTAAATAAATAAATACATTGATCATTGATTATTGATTGAACATTGATTATATAAACAACGAGACATTCTTCTCTGATTGGCCTTGGCCACATTTGGATGAGGACGTTTGCATGAGTACATACAGTATTCAACATTAGTGTATGTGTCTGTGTGTGTGTGTGTGTGTGTATGATGTGTGTGTGTGTATTTGTGTGTGTGTGTGTGTGTGTGTGTGTGTGTGTGTGTATGTGTGTATTTGTGAGTGTGTGTGTGTGTGTATTTGTGAGTATAAAATAGGGTGATATGTGAATTGAATGAAACCCAAAGACTGTATGCTGGTGTACTTGAAATAGGTGACAATCGCCACAGGTCTGTCCGGTTAGAACTAGAATGATGTCAATGTCCCAATGATGACAGATGTAATGAAGTATTTATTGCACACACTCAAGCCTTGAATGGCAGGATGAACATGAATGATTGAAGATGAACGGTGAATACGATTATCCGCGTAAAGGACTCGTATTTACACATGAATTCTTGATTGACCGTGATTGAGTTGAAGAACCATGAACCGTGGTTTCTATGGAAATAATATATAACAAATATACACAAATATTAACAATGAAATATGATAAAGATGAAACAGTATATACAAACGATGATTATGATGGCTATGATATAAATACGGATCTGTCCCTTTCACAGCGTTACAGTGAACATTCCACTCCTCCGTTAACAACGGTAACTCCTGCTTAACGGTAACAGAGTGAAACATGACAAGACAGTATAATTACCACCCTACATAAACATACATATATTATATACACTGATATGAAACAGACCCGCTACATTACACATACAACAACGAAACACTCACTCTTTCATTGACGCACGGCAAATGATCGCGAATGTCTCTGATCGTGAATTGACCTGATGAACTGCTTGAAGCTCCTCTCCAACTCTGCTTACTTGACCCACAACTGGCCAGTGGTGGCCCAAGCTTATATAGGCCAGAGGGGGGGAGTGAGAACAAGTCCAGGCTAGCTCTGAGAAACCCAGCATGGGGTTAACCATCTGGTCAGTGAAATTCCACTGTGCACGAGCCCCACGGACTCCTGGGATCAACTGATAGGCTGACCTCTGCCTGGACCCCAGGTCCCGTGGTGGCTTTCACAGCGGGGTGCCCCAGCTGGAGGCAACTGGTGAGACAGCCCTTTTTAACAGCCGCCCCAACTTTGCGTAGCAAAGTTGTTGTCCATGAAGTGAGCCAGTTGCATCCTGCAGGAATGATGGGAGTCTGATGGCAACGGGCCACGTGTAGGTCCGGTCCTTGACCTGGATCTGCGCTGTCCGTATGCTGATGAGGTATGGTTCGAAGCAACCACACCTGTTGAAATAGAATGCGGCCTGGAAAGCCGCAACCTGATGTGTGAAAGGTCAGTCATTCTGAGGATGACTGAGTTGCTGCGCCATCTTCGGCACTCAGCACAGCCGTGCTGGTGCTTCCTGACGGCCTGTCTCCCCCTCAAGATCCAGAACCGTCGCCGTAGCTCAGCAACCACCCTGTCCGGGCCTGGATGCATGAGCCGGCTGTCACCGTCCTGGATGATGAGCTTGGTGATGGGGTGATGAGGATCCAGCACTATGGGGTGCAATGCGTCCTCCTCCAGGGACTCACACCTGCGGAGCCGCCCCCCCACGCGGATCAGTTGGACCTTTGCGTCAAACTCAGGAGCCAACCTGAGCAGTCTGCTGGCTGCAGGGACAGGTTTCCCTGTGGAAAGAAGAATGAATTCCTCCGGGAAGCAGTCTCTCTGAACTGTCCGGAGGAGAGCAAGCTCAGCTTGCCTGACGTCCTCTGCTGCGGGGTCTGTGGGCGTGGCCGCCCCATGACATGCTCTGATAGAGGCCTCCAGCAGCTCTTGGTAGCTGCTGAAACCTCCGGGATCTGTAAGAGACTGAGCAGAGGTCACAGAGACGTTACCACAGAAGGATGACTTCCGCAGGTCAGCAGGCTCGTGGAGGGATGACCCGTCTCCTCCTGCTGGCTGTGATGACTCCTTTCTGTCTTTGCTGCTCCGTGCCTCTGCACGGATGGACTCCTGACGCAGCCGTTTCCCAGTGCCACACCGGTGACCAAGGACGGACTGTTGGAGTGCTTGATGAGGCAGGCGATCCACCTTCACTCTGATTGTCTTCTCCTCCTGTGACCTGACAGTGGCTGTGTCCTGCTTTGACCGTGTGATGAGCTTCACATTCGGGGAGGGCAGGACATCCATCTGCCAGGGCTGAGCCCTGTGATGTAGCAGCTCAACAGTTGGAGGATGAGTCCCAGTGAGTAGACACTGAGGGGTGGAGGACTGATGCAGGGGTACCTTGAAAGGGCCTTGCAGTGTCCAACCCAGGCGTGTGTTCAGTGCAGCCGGTCCACCTGGTGGGCCTAGGTGCACTCGCTCAACTGGGGTGATGAGATGAGGGTAGTCAGACCCGATGAGGAGCAGTGGTTGGGCCTGACTGAATGACTGCAGGGGCAGACCTCTGAGGTGATGATAGGCCTTCTGCAGGGCTTTGAGCGGGTATGAGTGAGTGGAGAGGCCAAGCTCCGATGCGGTGAAAGCTTGCTCTATCCTGAACCGCTTCTGAGGTTGACTGGCTGATGCCACGGAAAAGGAAACTGACCTCCCTGGCACAGACTTGCCGTCCTGACGGATAGTCCGGAGTGCCAGATCCTCCTTCCGTCCTTGAAGACCCAGTTCCTGAGCAGCACTGTGTAGCAGCATTGTGCGCTCGGAACCGTCGTCCAAGATGGCGTACGTCTCCATCTTCCTGTTGCCATTGTACAGGCACACCTTCACCAGCTTCAGCAGCACACTACTACCCCTCCTGGTAGGATCAAGGTAGTCCGTCACTGGCTGATGAATGGCGGGGGCTGGCTTCCCTGGTCTGGCGTTCACCTCGTGCAGCACTTCCAGATGCGTCAGATTGCATGTCTGACATCTGGCCTTGAGGTAGCACTGCACTGTTGGATGATCTCTCCCACACCTCCAGCACCGTTTCCCTGTCTGGATCCAGCTGACCTTCTGATCCTTTGACAGCACTCTGAAGGCTGTGCACTGGTTGAAGTAGTGCTGGCTGCTGTTGCAGAACGGACAGTACTTTGGTGGCTGCTCTGGCTTCCGTGGTGAGGGCTGTGCTGTCTTGGTGGGCTCGACTGCCTTGACGGGGGAGTCACACCCAAGCAGGACAGTGGTGGGATGCACGGCTGGGCTCTGATTCGCCCTGACGCCTCCCTGGCGGTCAGGTGGCTCTTCCAGCGGTGCGTGAATGAATGACACCTCAACCTGCTGCTTTGGCACTTCAAATGGCGGTGCATGAGCAGATGGGCTGTACCCTGGACCGATATGCGTACTCCGCATATGGTCAGTCAGCACAGTCACAGGCTGTTGAGGTGGATGATGTGGGCCTGGCACCTGACACGGCAATCTCTGCTCTGCCGCACTGACCATGTCGTGGTATGACACTGGCGGAGGTGGTGGCGGGAACGTGTCATCATCTGGTTGGACCACCAGCGGAGAATGATGAGACGCAGGCCACGGCACACCTCGCAGGTCATCCACTGGCTGAATGAATGCCTGACTGGTTGGCAGCGGCGTGGACGATAAGTTAGGGATTTGATGGCTGGCCTTGGATACCCCACTGTCTACGACGTGGAGTCGTCCTGATGGTGGAGCGAAGCTGGTGGTTGGAGCTGGTGGTGCATCCGATGCACGCGGTGAGAGGGCTTGCAACATCTGCAGTAAATCCATCCTTAATTGATGGTTGTCATCCTGCATCTCCCTCAGGGCTGAAAGGAATGCCTCTTGGAGGTGGCTTGACGACGGTTGTCCAGCAGGGGGTGCTAGAACGTCTTCATAGCTGTGTCTGCTGGCACCACCAACGGCTTGTTCTGAGAGTGCGTGTATTTGATGCAGATGAGGCCTCGAAAGTTCCACCATGTAGTCATCCAAGTAGCGGGACTGACGACCATCACGGCGAGCACGAGTGTTGTCTCTTGGCATTGACATCTTTAACTGCGGTAATTGTAGATATCCGGCTCGAAGGACCATATAAAATAGGGTGATATGTGAATTGAATGAAACCCAAAGACTGTATGCTGGTGTACTTGAAATAGGTGACAATCGCCACAGGTCTGTCCGGTTAGAACTAGAATGATGTCAATGTCCCAATGATGACAGATGTAATGAAGTATTTATTGCACACACTCAAGCCTTGAATGGCAGGATGAACATGAATGATTGAAGATGAACGGTGAATACGATTATCCGCGTAAAGGACTCGTATTTACACATGAATTCTTGATTGACCGTGATTGAGTTGAAGAACCATGAACCGTGGTTTCTATGGAAATAATATATAACAAATATACACAAATATTAACAATGAAATATGATAAAGATGAAACAGTATATACAAACGATGATTATGATGGCTATGATATAAATACGGATCTGTCCCTTTCACAGCGTTACAGTGAACATTCCACTCCTCCGTTAACAACGGTAACTCCTGCTTAACGGTAACAGAGTGAAACATGACAAGACAGTATAATTACCACCCTACATAAACATACATATATTATATACACTGATATGAAACAGACCCGCTACATTACACATACAACAACGAAACACTCACTCTTTCATTGACGCACGGCAAATGATCGCGAATGTCTCTGATCGTGAATTGACCTGATGAACTGCTTGAAGCTCCTCTCCAACTCTGCTTACTTGACCCACAACTGGCCAGTGGTGGCCCAAGCTTATATAGGCCAGAGGGGGGGAGTGAGAACAAGTCCAGGCTAGCTCTGAGAAACCCAGCATGGGGTTAACCATCTGGTCAGTGAAATTCCACTGTGCACGAGCCCCACGGACTCCTGGGATCAACTGATAGGCTGACCTCTGCCTGGACCCCAGGTCCCGTGGTGGCTTTCACAGCGGGGTGCCCCAGCTGGAGGCAACTGGTGAGACAGCCCTTTTTAACAGTGAGTGTGTGTATGTGCATTAGTGTGGGTGATCTGCATCACACATCTGTGTGTGTGTGTGTGTGTGTGTGTGTGTGTGTGTGTGTGTGTGTGTGTGTGTGTGTGTGTGTGTGTGTGTGTGTGTGCATTAGTGTGGGTGATCTGCATCGCCCACTCTGATAAGATCTGTGTGTGTGTGTGTGTGTGTGTGTGTGTGTGTCTCACCTTGGGTGTGATCCTGCACAATTTGTTCCACCCGTTTCACTGTCATCTCAAGAACATCCGCGTTCTCCATCTTCGCTGATAACTGATGGAGATAATTTCCAAACACTGTTAATGACTTAAGAATATAATAATCAAGTGCCTTGTATTATTAATTACCTTATATAAATCATGTACTTATGTAAGCAGGAACATGGCTTTTCTGTGTTTCTGTGTGTGTGTGTGTGTGTGACTTAGATTATTAGGTGCCACTTAGTCTGCATATGTACAAGAGTCCTGAGGTAACTAGGGTGAATTTTCACCTAACAATAACTACGGAAAACAACACGTAAGAACGGAGGTGAGCGCGTGCGACTCTTGCCCTTTGCCTCGCAACTCGGTGGCAAGGAGCTCGTGCGAGCGAAGACTCACCTCACTGTCCGCGAGCAGCATCCGAAGCTCCTGCAAACTCTCGTTGATGCGCGCGCGTCTTCTTTTCTCCACCAGAGGCTTCCGCGTCTGAAAGTTAAAACCAAAACTGAGCTCGAGACAACATCGAGACTACACTGAAATGCACGAGCTTGATAATGTGGTAAACATTAACATTACCTTTCTGTTGTTCTTGGTGCCATAGCTGTCATCGTCTGCGAATCCCGGACCACGAGCTGACGGTCCCATAGCTGCGAATGGCTCGCGCCAGTCAGTTCCGCTCACCTTGGAGAGAAAGAGAGAGGGAGTGTGCGTGTGCGTGTGTGTGTGTTCGCTTGGGACTGGCTGTAGTGAGTGCAGGCAGCTGGCTCGCGTGGGACACCGGAGGGGTTTGTTGTAGCTCATTAGCATTTGAATCCCATCTGCCGCTGCTGTCGGCCAATCACTGCTCGCTCTTTTGTCATCCTCGCTCTTTTGTCTTTGAAGGCGCAGTGTGCCGAGAGTCTGGGACACGACTAACTGTAGACCTGAACTGTGTGTGTGTGTGTGTGTGTGTGTGTGTGTGAGAGAGAGAGAGAGAGAGAGAGAGAGTGTGTGTGAGAGAGAAAGTCTGGGACACGACTAACTGTAGACCTGAACTGTGTGTGTTTACTGCATTTATATCACAGCATTATTCTGTGTGTGTGAGAGAGAGTGTGTGTGTTAATATCACATCACTATTATGCTCGTGGTAATCGCTTTTCTGAACCTCAGCGCGACGGACATCAGATAAAGTCGCCGTCAGCCCATAAAGTCGCCAGCTTGCGTGTGTGTGTGTGTGTGTGTGTGTGTGTAACATGATGCCAGCAGCTGCCTGTGCTGCCGAATGCGCCCTCAGGTCTGCCCCCTCTCCCTCGAGACAGCGACAGGTGTTCGGCAGTAGACCGTCTGTACAGGCGCGCGCACTCACACACACACGCACACACACACACACCCAGGAGAAAGGCTATCCCAGTAAGTTTCCTTTCAAATCGGTCCGACATTAGCGGCAGCGGCATCACGCACATACACACACACACACACACACACACACAGACACACACACAGGAGAAAGACTATCCCAGTAAGTTTCCTTTTAAATCGGTCCGACATTAGCGGCAGCGGCATCACGCACATACACACACACACACACACATGCAGCGGCATCGCGTCTGAGGTGCAATGGGCTGGTTGTTGTGTGATGTTCGGGAACTAGGGATGTGTGTGTGTGTGTGTGTGTGTGTGTGTGTGTGTGTGTGTGTGTGTGTGTGTGTGATGTTCGGGAACTCGGGATATAATTATAATGGAACGTGCTCAAGCTGCATTCTGTTGAAGATCCAGTCATGGTCGTTTCTGGGGGCTCGGTGTATAGTGTCTCTCTTTCGTGGGCTTTTGATGAGAGGAGATGAGGGGAGGAGAGATGAGAGGAGAGGAGAGAGAAGAGGAGAGGGGAGAGAAGAGGAGAGAGGAGGAGAGGGGAGGGGAGGAGAGGAGATGAGAGGGGAGAAGAGGAGAGGAGAGGGGAGGGGAGGGGAGAAGAGAAGAGGAGATGAGAGGAGGAGAGGAGAGATGAGAGGAGAGAGAAGAGGAGAGGAGAGGAGAGGAGAGGAGAGAAGAGGAGAGGAGAGAAGAGGAGGAGAGGAGAGGAGAGGAGAGATGAGAGGAGAGGAGAGAGAAGAGGAAGGAGAGGGAGGGGAAGGGAGGAGAGGAGAGGAGAGGAGAGGGGAGGGGAGAGGAGAGGAGATGAGAGGAGAGGGAGAAGAGGAGAGGAGAGGAGAGGAGAGGCGGGCAGGTAAGATTGTGGCAGATCCCTCCCACCCGGGTCACAAACTCTTTGAGGTTCTTCCCTCCGGCAGGAGGATGCGGTCCATCAGAACCAAAACCTCACGCCACAAAACCAGCGGTGTTAATGGGATGCTTGAAGGTAGAGAGGGACGCCTCTGCTCTGGTAGTAGCCTAACTAGGCAGTTCGTTCCACCAACGTGGAACTACAGAACTACGTGGGCACGTGCAGTAAAAGGGTTAATTCTACCGACACTTCTGGCTTCTTCTGGCTCCAGGTTTAGCCCTCTTTCCTTTCCCCTACATCCGGTGTGTGTGTGTGTGTGTGTGTGTGTGTGTGTGTGTGTGTGTGAGACAGCAGAGATATATAACAATAAAAACAAATGCGCTCGAGTGGCTCTGGGCAGCAGATTAGGGAACGTGGAGCCACGCGACCGAGCGCCCAAGCGTGGGAAATAACGTCTAACAAAAGCAGCATTGATCCAGACTTAATGAGCGTGCGTGTGTGCGTGCGTGTGTGTGTGTGTGCGTGTGTATGAGAGAGAGCGAGACAGAGGCGGGGGTCTAAGTGCATCGAGGTCAAAAACGGCAGGTGCGCAGTGACCTGAGACCTCCATGTGTGCAGACGGCATGGCGAGAGCAGATGTCGAGTTTAAGTGTTAATGTGTGTGTGTGGGGGGTGGGGGGGGGGGGGGGGGGCTTCCAGTGAAAGTGTGAATGTGTCAGAAAAGCGAATTGTTTGGTCGTTGGGACGTTTCGCGCGCAGTCTCTTCTGCAACAGCTTCCAATTAGTTGGCGCAGACCGGGAGATACCGACTCGCCTAAATAAAAGGATGTTAAACTCAAGGATATGACTCAAAATGTATCACCGTAAGGCGGTCGCAGAACAAATTCACAAACTCAGGAACCGCTCTATCAACGACAGCCCGTGGCCACTAAACGGTGATCTTTACATGTGTTGTTCCATGTCCTGCCTAAAGGGGGCGGCAGAGGGCTGGCAGCCCGAGTGGCCAGTGAGAGAGGCAGAGAGCGAGAGAGAGGTGGCAACAACCACCCATCCAGCCAACGCTCACAGGATATACGGCGAGAGACTAGTTACTGTTTGAGAGCGGGGGGTACGAGGCCTGCAGCTGGAGATTATCTTCATCACCGGGTGTATTGTTTATATTGACATATCCACGAAAAGATATCCACCAGACAGTTTAAAGGTTTGTGGCGTCTATGCTAATCTGGCTGTCTCCTCAGTGATGTTAGCTAGGATAGCTAGCTAGCTAGCTGTCTCGGTCAGCTGTTAAGCTGCCATGGTAGGTGTTGTAAAAGGCCTATTAATCGCTAGCAGGCTTCGGCTGCATAAATAAACACGCCATGATGTCAGTATATGCTTCCCTGTGAGGCATTCTCGGAGAAAACGAATCCTAACGAGCCCGTTGACATTAGTGTGAATCAAAACAACGTTAGCTAGCTAGCTAGCGCTTCTGTGCAACAGCTGTCAGTGGCAGTGTTTTGACATCTGTGGCAAGTCGCCTGTTAATCAGGGAAGATGAAGATACACATCAAATCAGTCCGCCCCAGTGTGGGGACCGATACTACCAACAGAAGCCCGTGTCCGGTGTCCGTGACTCTGCGGAAGGTCTCTGTGTGTGTGTTGAAGTTAAGCGGGGCAGTCTCGCGGTGTATCGCCCCTCGAGGGGAGCTGATGCCCGGACAGGCAGCACATTGAAACATGAGACGTGCGTGTGTGTGTGTGTGTGTGTGTAGAGAGAGCGCTACACGGGGCTGCTGCCCAGTGTGTCGAGCTACCATCTTATCTGTGAAGTGTAATTTAACGGTAGAGTCTGGGCAACGTCTGTTAAAGACACACACACAC
>NC_045160.1:29779797-29782297 GCF_900700415.2 Clupea harengus | reverse complement strand
GTGTGTGTGTGTGTGTGTAGAGTTGGGTCGTGATGACAGGTGTGTGTGTGTGTGTGTAGAGTTGGGTCGTGATGACAGGTGTGTGTGTGTGTGTGTGTGTGTGTGTGTGTGTAGAGTTAGGTCGTGATGACAGGTGTGTGTGTGTGTGTGTGTGTAGAGTTGGGTCGTGATGACAGGTGTGTGTGTATGTGTGTGTGTGTGTGTGTGTGTGTGTAGAGTTGGGTCGTGATGACAGGTGTGTGTGTGTGTGTGTGTGTGTGTGTGTGTGTGTGTGTGTATAGAGTTGGGTCGTGATGACAGGTGTGTGTGTGTGTGTGTGTGTGTTTAGAGTTGGGTCGTGAATACAGGTGTGTGTGTGTGTGTGTGTGTGTTTGTGTGTTTAGAGTTGGGTCGTGATGACAGGTGTGTGTGTATGTGCGTGTGTGTGTGTGTGTGTGTTTAGAGTTGGGTCGTGATGACAGGTGTGTGTGTGTGTTTAGAGTTGGGTCGTGATGACAGGTGTGTGTGTGTGTTTAGAGTTGGGTCGTGATGACAGGTGTGATCCCGTGTATCAGTAAGGTCGGCCCCAGGTCGCGGGTCAACAGCTCCAGTTGCTGCAGGTAACTACGGTAACCCCGTGTGTCAGCAGGGGGGCGGGGCAAATACAGGAAGCGCACGGCAGGGGGCGGGCCCGGCTGATCCAGGATCAGCTTATTAACGGCCAGCAGGTAGTCGTCCGAGAGACGCGAGGCGTTGCTGGGGTAACTGTTGGCATAGTCGTCTGGGTCTTCCTCCTCCACCTCCTTCTCTCCATCCTTCTCTCCTCCCTCCTCCGTCTCTTTGTCCTTCTCTCCCTGCCTTTGCCAGTGCAGTGCCACCTGGAAAACAGAAACAGACGTCAGAAAACAGAAAACATAAAACATAGACCGCTTCATAACCGTCAGAAAACAGAAAACATAGAACGCTCATAACCGTCAGAAAACAGAAAACATAGAACGCTTCATAACCGTCAGAAAACAGAAAACAGACCTCTTCATAACCGTCAGAAAACAGAAAACATTAGACCGCTTCATAACCGTCAGAAAACAGAGACCTCTTCATAACCGTCAGAAAACAGAAAACAGAGACCGCTTCATAACCGTCAGAAAACAGAAAACAGAGACCGCTTCATAACCGTCAGAAAACATAAAACATAGACCGCTTCATAACCCTCAGAAAACAGAAAACATAGACCTCTTTATAACCGTCAGAAAACAGAAAACAGACCGATTCATAACCGTCAGAAAACAGAAAACATTAGACCTCTTTATAACCGTCAGAAAACATGGACCTCTTCATAACCGTCAGAAAACAGAAAACATAGACCGCTTCATAACCGTCAGAAAACATAGAACGCTTTAATAACGTCAGAAAACATAGACCGCTTCATAACCGTCAGAAAACATAAAACGCTTCATAACCGTCAGAAAACAGAGACCTCTTCATAACCGTCAGAAAACAGAAAACAGAGACCGCTTCATAACCGTCAGAAAACAGAAAACAGAGACCGCTTCATAACCGTCAGAAAACATAAAACATAGACCGCTTCATAACCCTCAGAAAACAGAAAACATAGACCTCTTTATAACCGTCAGAAAACAGAAAACAGACCGATTCATAACCGTCAGAAAACAGAAAACATTAGACCTCTTTATAACCGTCAGAAAACATGGACCTCTTCATAACCGTCAGAAAACAGAAAACATAGACCGCTTCATAACCGTCAGAAAACATAGAACGCTTCATAACCGTCAGAAAACAGAAAACATTAGACCTCTTCATAACCGTCAGAAAACAGAAAACATAGAACGCTTCATAACCGTCAGAAAACAGAAAACATTAGACCTCTTCATAACCGTCAGAAAACATAAAACATAGACCTCTTCATAACCGTCAGAAAATAGAAAACATTAGACCTCTTCATAACCGTCAGAAAACATAAAACATAGACCTCTTCATAACCGTCAGAAAACAGAAAACATAGACCGCTTCATAACCATCAGAAAACATAGACCGCTTCATAACCGTCAGAAAACATAAAAAATAGACCGCTCATAACTAGGGATGCACGATAATATCGGCACGACATCGGTATCTGCAGATAAAAGCTTCAAAACGTAATTAGGAACTTTTCAGGAGATGGAAGAGGAGACGACAGCTTGGCCGTAACGCAGGTTGCATGCATAGATGCAGACCACCCGCGTGCAATGCTTTGCAACATTACCTGTCGCGCGCTAATAGAAGTTAATAAGTTGCTAGTTAGCTAGACAACACTAGCTAGTTAGCTTGCATGCTACGTGACACCAGCGAAGTTGATGATCTCATTTGACGGGATGTGAAACGTTATGTCACGAGCCCACGCTATCTGTACATGGCTTACTTTTGCATATATGGAATTTATATAGCTAACTTGGCAATAACCTTACATAGATTAGTCTAGAAATCCTAGAAGGGATGTTATTAAACTGCAAGTCAGTTAACC
>NC_045160.1:29750358-29752858 GCF_900700415.2 Clupea harengus | reverse complement strand
AACTTAGAGGCACATGTTTAAATAACAAACTTAGAGGCACATGTTTAAATAACAAACTTAGAGGAGCATGTTTAAATAACAAACTTAGAGGTGCATGTTTAAATAACAAACTTAGAGGGGCATGTTTAAATAACAAACTTAGAGGAGCATGTTTAAATAACAAACTTAGAGGGGCATGTTTAAATAACAAACTTAGAGGTGCATGTTTAAATAACAAACTTAGAGGTGCATGTTTAAATAACAAACTTAGAGGGGCATGTTTAAATAACAAACTTAGAGGAGCATGTTTAAATAACAAACTTAGAGGGGCATGTTTAAATAACAAACTTAGAGGAGCATGTTTAAATAACAAACTTAGAGGTGCATGTTTAAATAACAAACTTAGAGGGGCATGTTTAAATAACAAACTTAGATCTATGTCACAAACGCAAATATATTGCTACAACTAGGTTGGGGAAGGAATGACAATATATGTTTTGTGTGTGTGTGACAATATATGTTTTGTGTGTGTGTGTGTGTGTGACAATATATGTTTTGGAACTGCAGAAGGCTTTTAAGACAGGATTGGTTTAGATTTCACACCCTTGAAAACATGCATGAATGAACCACACACACACACTCACACACACACACACACACACACACACACACACACACTCACACACACACACTCACACACACTCACACACACACACTCACACACACACACTCACACACACACACTCACACACACACACTCACAAACACACTCACACACACACTCACACACAAACACTCACACACACACACACTCTCTCACACACACACACACACACACCTACACACACACACACACACACACACACACAGTCCCGTACCCCTTCAGACATTCAATCTCCAGCTACGTTAATGCTTGTTCATCGTTGTGATCGTTGTTGTGTTTATTAGAAAGAAATACAGCCTTGGAGGGCAAAATACAGGGGAATTTGGGCGATTTGGATGCACAAAATGATGTTTCCGTCTGAAAGTTGCAATTCTGTTTCAAAGGGTAATTCCGTCCGTTTTCCGTTATCGCGGAAATGTTCTCCCCGCATACCCCCTGAACCACTTTGCGTACCCCAGTTTGGGAACCGGGGCTGTATGGTATTCCATTGTGAGCTGGTATATACTCTATGGTATTCCATTGTGAGCTGGTATATACTCTATGGTATTCCATTGTGAGCTGGTGTATACTGTGTGTGTGTGTGTGTATGTATGTGTGTGTGTGTGTGTGTGTGTGTGTGTGTGTGTGTGTGTGTGTGTGTCTGTGTGTCTGTGTGTCTGTGTGTGTGTGTGTGTGTGTGTGTGTATACTGTATTCCATTGTGAGCTGGTATGTGATCTTTTATCCTTGTCTTTCTGTCTGTCTCTCTTCTACCCTTTTCTATCCTGTCTCTCTTTTATTCTTTTCATTCTGTCTGTCTCTCTCTCTGTCTCTCTCTCTCTCTCTGTGTCTCTCTGTCTCTCTCTCTCTCTGTCTGTCTCTCTCTTTTGCTCTCTGTCTATCTCTCTCTGTCTCTCTCTCTGTCTCTCTCTGTCTCTCTCTCTGTCTCTCTCTCTGTCTCTCTCTCTCGCTCTCTGTCTCTCTCTCTCTGTCTCTCCTCCTCTCTCTTTCTCTCTCTGTCTCTTTCCCTCTCTCTCTGTCTCTCTCTCTGTCTCTCTCTCTCTGTCTCTCTCTATGTCTCTCTCTCTGTCTCTCTCTCTCTGTCTCTCTCTCTATGTCTCGCTCTCTCTCTCTCTCTCTGTCTCTCTCTCTGTCTCTCTCTCTGTCTGTCTCTCTCCGTCTGTCTCTCTCTCTCTCTATGTCTCTCTCTCTCCCTCTCTCTCTGTCTCTCTCTCTGTCTCTCTCTCTCTGTCTGTCTCTCTATGTCTCTCTCTCTCTCTCTCTCTCTGTCTCTCTCTCTGTCTCTCTCTCTGTCTGTCTCTCTCCGTCTGTCTCTCTCTCTCTCTCTGTGTCTCTCTGTCTCTCTCTCTCTGTCTCTCTCTCTCTCTCTCTCTCTCTCTCTCTCTCTCTCTTAGTTGCAGGGCATGATGGTGATGACTGGGTATCCAGACTATCTGCTTAAGCCAGAGCTAATCGATCGAGAGTATGAGGTAAAGCAAACACACACACACACACACACACACACACAGACACACTCCGCTTAACTCTGAATGAAAATCATTTAAAAGAAGAGTAAGACTGCACAGTGGTGTGTTTGTGTGTGTCAGCATGTGTGTGTATGTGTGTATGTTAGAGAGAGAGAGCTCTTGTGTGTTTGTGTGTGTGTGGGGGTATGTTGGAGAGAGAGAGCTCTTGTGTGTTTGTGTGTGTGTCAATATGTGTGTGTATGTGTGTATGTTGGAGAGAGAGAACTCTTGTGTGTGTGTGTCAGTATGTGTGTATGTTAGAGAGTAATGTTTCAGTCCTGTCTGTCTGTCTTTAGAGCATAAACCAGGCTTTAACGTCCTCTCTGTCTGTGTGTCTTTAGAGCATAAACCAG